>NC_081181.1:38981904-39177389 GCF_029867415.1 Vicia villosa | reverse complement strand
CTCAAAAGCACTCATATCTTGGATGCTGACAAAGTACCGAGCTTGATCAAACAGGAATTTGGAGGGCAATCCTTGAATTCCTCCTCTACTCACCATATGAGTTCTGATGTCGACTACGTTCAAAGGAGTAGTTGCAGCAATGATAATGTCGTCAGGATTCTTTTCCAAACCGGAGTACGGATCTTGCGCGTACACGGGTATTCCAATCAGACGAGAGTACTCCTCTAACGTAGACATGAGCTGATAATCTGGAAAGGTGAAGCAGTGATACGTTGGATCGTAAAACTGTACCAAGGTGGGAAGGATCCCATCCACCATGTTGGTATTGAGTAAAGGCAGAAGTTTTCCATACTTCTCCTTGAAAGCCTGGGGGTTGACCACCAGTTTTCCGAGCTTTCCCAGTTCCTCGACCTGGGGAATTTTGAAGGTGTATTTCCTAGCTCTCTTTCTTCCATAATCCATGGTATAGATCCTTAAGTCCTTTCTCCGTTTCTCTCTTTCTCTCTAGTTCAAAACGTTCGTTATTTAGTTTCCTTGAAAAACGACTCGAAAAAGACTCTTTTTGTTTTGAGTTGTTTATTAATGAATGATGCATGAATGCATGAATGCACACACAAGAGTTTTAAACAAACATGGCGTTGAAGGGTATAGTGGTCATGAAGTCCAAACGCAATCCCGCCCCAATGGTAAACTAAGGTTAAGGATTTTTGTACCTGTAGAACGGGTTCTAGGGGTCTCAGAGTTTTTGCTCAACCTTAAAGATACGTTGATTGGTATCTATAAGAGAGTTTCCTCTGAGTGTAGTATCTGCGTGACAATTACTTCCGTAATCACCGCTCTACGTCCTAAAAAAAAGGCTTTAAGTGGGGTTAATGCGTTTCTAGGTCCTCCTGGTACAAATCAGTCTCGGAATGCAGTGGCGCAGTTAATCACAACCAGCCAGGCAAATCCCAAGAGTAGACTTGGAAACCAAGATTAGAGGGCCTTCACCGGGAAGACATCCTCCATCCTATCTTATGTTGCACTCAAATCCGGGTATAGGATTTCTCACCACAAGGGGGAATCAAGCCCTTTCCCGATACAGAATAAACAAAATAAACAAATATATATGCAACAATCACATGATATGACACAGAGGTTAGGCAGGACCTCTCTTGTTTGAGGGGGAATTTGGCATCCCTAATTCCTCATTGGGGCTGGACCAGCAACAGGTCAACCATTGGTTTGGATGAAAAACCAAGGTTTTTAACACTTATATCCCCAGCAGAGTCGCCATTTTTCTGTGGTGGTCGTTTTCTTTACCTCCCCGTTTCACTTGGGAGGACGGCACGCTAAACCCTTCACGCGAAATTTGGAAGGAGAATGCGCCCGTGGTGGGATGAATTTTATTTCAGTTCTTCCTACGATATCACACGAACTTTCTTATTTGTCCTACGAGTAGGAAAGGGAAAAAAAGATCTCAACTAAACCCTAAGAGTTTGCTAAGTGTGGGGATTTCACCTAGACTAGAAATTCTGGAGTCCGGGAGGTCGGTTATACATAGGGAAGTGTTTAAACACCCTACATATCTGTAGTACTCTACAGGAACCTTCTCTGTGTCATTGTGATTGTGTTTATTGCTAAAGATTGGGAAAGTTTCTCCTTTGTATTAGGAGAAGGAATTGAATTGATTAAAAGAAAGACAGACTGACTGACTGACTATTTTTGGTATTTTATTAGCTCGCTGAGATTCCTTGTGAACCTCATGCCTACATATCCCTAGTGGAAGTCAGAGCTTAATGTAGTTCGGGGAACTAACTAGGGAAATTAATTGTTTTTTGGTGCCTTGCTTAAAGCTCAAGGTTGAAGCTTGAATTAAATCTCTGTTTACAGTAAAGAGACATGAAATCATCTCTACAGAGAGGTATTTGTACTATTCTACCACAAACATTTAAAGGAGTGACAGAATAACTGAATTCATTTCATTCAAGAGGGGGACCTTACTTGTGTATGTGCAAGTATACCAGTCAAATGCCTCTTAAATGAAAGAAAGATGTTCATCCAAATTAGGGAAAGTTACCACATGTCTGGGTTTTACTGCCAGCTCATGCCTTTCAAAATCCTAAATGGGAGACTTGATTAAAATTGAAATTGAAATTGAAATGTTTGTTTGTTTGAATGTGGTAGAGTAGTAAAAATATCTCTCTATAGAGATAAGCTATGTCTATCTACTGTATAAAAGATTTGACTTTAGCTGGCTTGTATGAGGCCCAAGCTTGAGGCTTTTTGATTGATTAATTAATATTATTGACTCTGGGAGATGACTCCACTGGGGATTAATTACAGGGTATTTTTGTGTTCTGTACAAAGCCCAGAATTGAGGCTGACTCTACTTAGGAAGACTCTATTTATGTGCCTTGTACAAAGCCCAAGGTTGTGGCTAACTGTTGAGGATAATTGAATGAATGACTCTATTTTATGTGCCTTGTACAAAGCCCAAGGTTGTGGCTAACTCTAGCTAGGGAAAACATTATTTTCTGCCTTGTACAAAGCCCAAGGTTGTGGCAGACTATTGAATAAACTGAGTATGGATGACTCTATGGGGAAAAGATCCTAGGTGTTAGGAATCTTTGACACATGAAAATATGGTTTACCTGCCTTGTACAAAGCCCAAGGTTGTGGCTACTGAGTGATGAAGAACTCACTGGGGAGACTCTATTATCTGCCTTGTACAATGCCCAAGGTTGAGGCTGACTCTTGACAGGGGAGTTTTATTGTTTGGTGCCTTGTATGAAGCCCAAGGTTGAGGCTAACTGTTTTTGTTGGTTTTGACTCTACTGAGGAGATTTTATTAAAAAGACTGTTTTTCTTTGGAAGCTAACCCTTTCCAGGGATTTTGACTCAGCTGGAGAAATTATTTGGTAAAAGACTGACTTTATCATGTTTTTTGGAGGCTGACCCTTTCCAGGGGTCTTGACTCTTTTGGGGAAATTATCTCCTAAGAGAAATGAATCTTTATTTTTTGACATTTAATAATTGACTTTGGAGGCTAACCCTTTCCAGGGATTTATATTAAAAATGAAAGAATGTGTGGAAGCTAACCCTTTCCAGGGATTTTATTGAAATGACTGGCAGAAAGATTATCTAGTGGAGACTTCTTGTTTAAAGCCCAAGATGAAGGCTGACACATGCTGAGGAGAAAATAAACATAGATCCTAGACTCTGCTAAGGAAGATTGATGATGATAAGGGTGACAGAGACTGTCCATGTCTCTCATTCCAAAAATGTACTCAATGTAGAATTGAGACAAACTTAGCTTGTTTAAAGTCTGGTTTAAATTGGAAGAAACTCACCAGGGTAGGCTAAAAGGTGACTAAAGATCTGTTCCTATGTTTATAAGAAACCTGATGGGTCCTTGTATACAAGCTCAAGAGGAAGCTGGAAATGCTTTTAAGAAGCCTGTGGGTCCTTGTACAAAGCCCAAGAGGAGGCTAATCGAGGGTCCTTGTTATAGCACAAGAGAAAGCTATGTAGTTTTGAACTTATTTTGGCTCTAAGCAAATGGGTAAGAGGTTTCACCGGGAATAATTCCTCTTTAGGTGGATGTGTCCTATTATTTGGATTCTAAGGTTTTTACCAAGATGTTTCACCGGGAATAATTCATCTTGGGGGTTTGAACTACAGATCTCTAATTAGGAAAGAGCCTTCACCGGGAAGACATTCTCAATCCTAGGCCATATTCCTATAATATATATATATAGTTTAACTGTCCTAGGGTTTATACTCAAACGTAGTTCTAAACTAATATATATATGTACAGTTCTATATTTGACAGTAATTTAAATAAAGACTGTAAATTGAAAGCTTGTAAAGCCTAACCTGGATGGAGTGGAGGCCTTTGAAGAAGTATGGACAGAGCCTCAACAGTAATTTTTGTTGTTTTGTTGATAACAGTTGAATATATATATGATAAACAGTTAATGGTTTTTGAAAACAGAAGAAGTGAAGATGGACAAAGGTCACATAGGTATCTGAAGAGTTTCACCGGGAATAATGCCCTTCAAATACCAGAAGAATGTTTTGAAAAACAGAAAGAAGATTTTGAAAATACAGTTTTGAAAACAAGCTAAGAAGAGAAGGTGTTTGGGACTTACACTCTATTAGAGGCCCAGTACTTTACAGTACTGGTGTAAAAGCAATTTGAAAATGATTTTGAATGATACAAGGTTTTGTTGTTTGAAAACCCTAATCATTTGATTTATTCGGAGATTGAAAACAGTTTTGAAAATTGACAAAAGTCAACTTAATTAAGGTAAAAATAAAGACTTTTAACTAATTAAGACCTAAACAATTAGGGTTTTATCATAAAATTATTTACAAAGTGATTAGGTTAAAATAAAGTGACAATATATATTTAAAGTATTTAAGAAAACACTTAAAAACATACTATTTTAAACCTAATTAAAATTCATGAAATAAATAATATTTTTATGATTTTTTTGACTATTCACAAAATAGATATATTAGATAATAGGTGTATGAAAAATGAAGTGAAAATGATTTAATTTGATAGGTGAATTAATTGTGTGAAGTTGTGAAGAAAATAGGTGTGACAAGTGATAAAAAGTTAGGAATGTCTCCACCAAGGCTTGAACTCACGCCCTTTAGGTCACATACCCAAAACCAAACCACTGGGCCAGCGCACGCATGGTGATAGTGATACACATCCAACACATTATATTTTCAGATAAACGTGTAAATCATGAAAAAAATAAAAGGAATAAAAAGTCTGGGGCGAGGGGGATTCGAACCCCAGACTTGAGGCATGAGGAGACTAAGAGCGCATGTGAGGCCACTAGGGCAAACGATGTATTCGTTTAAAACACGCTTTCAGTTAAATATATTTTAAACCCTCCCCTGAGAATTCAAAAATGGCGCCACCCACCATCTTCATCTTCAACCTCAAGCTCTTCAAATTTGAACTTCTGAACTTACTCGTTTCTCAACCAAACGTGATGATGTAAAGATGAATTTCACTCCAAATTTCCTCACGAATCTAAATATGCAACTAATATCTATTTATATTAACTACATCTAACTAATTTACCAGAAATCGTGAAGAACCCTAAATTTTAAAAATCAAATTAAATGACTATACTGAAAGATAAATGAATGATGATAGAGGGTTTTCAATCCTCTGATGATGCTGAACAAGATAGAATCGAGCTTTATCACAAAGAGTGCTTAAATTAAAGAGGTGAGGTTCAGAAACTTACCTCTGAAAATGGAGGTCGTGAGGATGATAGAGAGCACCTGGGCTTGAATGAATGATCTCAATAGCTTCCCTGAGACTCAATGATGCTAACTGAATGCTTATTGGAGCTTGAATCCTCCTGAATTGCTCTATGGACCTCCCTCGATTTCAGCTTCAAGTGAACATGGAGGTTGTTGAATTTGGAGTTACAGATGAGCTGCAGCCATCTGGTTAGCTTCACTATGACCTGAGGAGTGTGCCTGGATGATTGGCTTGGCTTGAAACCTCCTGAATTACTCTATGGACCTCCAACTGCAAGTGCTCCAAATGAGAGGTGGAGATGATGATTCTCCACGCCCAGCAGTGTTCCAGAGGTTTGGATCACCTCCAAATGCCTCCCTCAATGTGTTTGAATACTTATTTTCAAAGAGAGAGCTTTGGTTTGAAGAATCTGAGTCTTCTTGCCAAAGGACCTTTGAAAAAACTAAGTATGAAGAAAGAAAAGAGAAAGCAAGAATTCTGTTGCTTTGGTGTGTTTTTTGAATGAGAATGAGGCCTCTATTTATAGGCAATTGGTTCAGTACTGATTGAGAGAGTGAGCTTGCTTAGTGGGAGAGTTTTGGTTTCTTAGCCATGAAGAAATTCAAAGAATATCCCAAGTGCAATGATGAGAATTTTGATTCCATTTGATCAATCCCCTAGCCCTCGATTTTGCTTGATCTTAGGGGACAATTCTGAGCCAGAAATGAGCTCTAATTGGTTGGTGAGAAGATTCCTTGGGTGATTCATCAATTTGCCATAAATTCACAAATGTAATCATTACATAATCACATGTTCTTGTTTTTTAGAATCTTCTTCAATCCTTATGGCATGGTGAAAATGAATGCATGGCATTGTTTCAGATATGTTATGGGTCGTGTAGCATCCATAATTGAGGTAATGTGCACAAAATTTCAAAGTTCAAAAATGATGCATGACCTATAATTTTACTTCATGAGGCCAACTTTGAACAAGCATAACTCTTAGCTCAAATTGAATTTGGAGAAGGTTGAACACAATTTGGAAAGCCCTAAACATCTACTTCAAATCATTAGTTTATGTCTTCTTCAGAATCATTTGGGAAATTTGTGAAAAATGAGCCCAAAGTTGGATGAAAACTAGGTTAAAACACTTAGAAAATTTTCTAAGTGTTTATGACCTAAAACTTCAAAATTTTCAAAACCCTTAAATGGTTGATCTTTTGAAAAAAGTTCTTATGTGAGATGTTGTTTTATTTTGCAAGATCTACAACTTTCATGTTGGAAGTTTTTTGAGTTGTGTAGGTGAAATTTTGAGTTCTCACCATGCCCTCAAAAACCCTAATTCCCGACTTTTTGCTCCTTGATGAATTTCTTTGAATTTCTTTGGTCAAATGACTTTGACATCCATATATTGATGATATTGATCTTTGAAAGTCATTTTTTGACAAAAAACCTTAAAAGTCAATGATGATCCCACATAGTTGACTTTTCCTGACAGTGAATTTTTGGGCTTTTGTGTAGAAACAAGATCTTTTCCTCAAATGAATGATGTAAATGGATTATATTGAGGTAGTAGAGATTCTTGAATCATGTCTTGAGTTTTGGATCCATGCCCTGATTAAAAGTCAACTATCTTGGTGAATTAGGTCAAAAACCCTAATTGTCGACCAGAGGACAATGATGAGTGTAGACTTTGAATTGAGGTGTAATGTCCAGTGGATCTCGTCATAAGAGTTATTTGAAGATGAGTAATGTCTTTGAATGGTTTCCTGGGGCTTTTTAGGGTTTCCCAAAGGTGATCCCTGATTTTAGTCCTTGATAGGCTCCAAACCCTAGTCTATTGATCTGAGTAATCCTGTACTTAGATGACTGGGTGTCTTAATCAATCATAGGTGTAATAATGAGGCTTTTGAGTCTCATGATTGTGTTAGAGACTAATCCTCCTATTGATTGATCCTTTGCCTGAGTTTTCTTGTCTTTGAACACCCTCGATTGAATGTCAGGCTGTTCTGGGTACTTGCTTTGACTTGATGAAAAATCCTGAAGATATGTCATCTCAGGGGGGGTCAAAAATTAGGGTATGACACTTGCTTGTATCTAACATTTGCAGCCACAAAGAAGTTAAATTCTCTATAAATCAAGGGAGAGCTTTGATCAAGAGGGAGTTATCAAATTTAGGGGGAGCATTCACATAAGAGCATTACACTTCATATTTCAAAGGTTGTCATCATCAAAAAGGGGGAGAATGTGAAGGCAAGCTTCTACAATACTTTGTTTTGATGAAGACAACTATCATAAGTATGCATCAATAAAGGATGAGCAAAAAGATCAAATAAGCTATGGATCAAGATTGCAAATTTCATAAAGATTAGCTTTGGTTGATTGATCTTCAAGTCATAATGGTACAAGTTAAATACTTTTACATTGATACTACTTAGTGCTCAAAAATCATATAAAATTTCATACACATGCATGCCCAAACTCATATATGCATAGCATAAGTTTCCAACATTGAAAAACATGCATTTTTACATTTTGAGTTTAGGTAACCGGTTACCAACATTCATGTAACCGGTTACATTGCTGGCAGTAGCTATTTCTGGGCATTTTTACTTGATGTAACCGGTTACATCATTTTAGGTAACCGGTTACATGATCGTGTTTTTGAATTTCTGGGCTGTAACGTAACCATGTAACCGGTTACATCCTTTTAGGTAACCGGTTACACCTGAACCAGTGGCAACTTTTCATGTTAAATCTGTCCCAAACGAATTCATCTTTTAAACCATTAACCATTGCATTGTTCTATCAATATGCAACCATTCTAAGAGGCATTTAGTCACCTATATATACCATACATTTCAGATTTTATTACACACCTCTTTCATTACAATTTACCATCTTTTGATCATATATTTTTCATCATATATTTTCATACAAGTGTTTCATACTTAAACTTTCATTGAAACTTTTTCTACACATTGTTAGAAAAGTTTCTCATTCATACATAAACACTTGAGCACTATTATATCATTGTAAATTGTTTTGCTTGAAAGAGAAGATCAATCTTATAGATTGATATATGTTCATTAACATTTCTACTCAAATATATTCATTATTATTGACTTGCTATTCAGGATTGTTGAAAGCAAGGGTTATTGATTAGTGAGAGGATTGTTCTCATAATCAAGATAGTAAATCCAAGAGGATTGTTCTTGGTGGTTGAAATCTTGTTTGTCCAGGATTGTTGGAAACAAGTTAGTGAAAAATCCAAGAGGATTGTTCTTGGTGGTTTTGTTAGAAGATTGTAGGAGGAGTCTTGTGTAGGCTTGTACAAAGATCTAACAATAGTAAAATCTCTTTCATGTTGAAAGGGGACTGGAGTACTCTCGGATTGTGAGGGGAACCAGTATATATATCATTGTGTTCTTTACTTTTCCGCAATTTACCGCTTTCATCACTATTATCAAGAAAAGAAAAGAACCATTCAAAAACCTTCAAACACTTAACCAAAAAACTATTAGAAGTATTCTAAAAACCGGATAAATCTTTGAAAACCTAATTCACCCCCCCTCTTAGGCGCACTCTTAAACTTACAACTTTTTCACACAAATTGAGTCTAAATTCAAGAATCCGAAATCGAATACATTATGCGCATGAACCTAGTACGTTTTAGCTACGATGCTGAGCAAGAATCAAGAGAACTTACTTGCCGTCGAAACGCTGCGATCTTCAGAAAACTCTACTGCTCCTGAATCTTCGAGAAAATCTTGAGGATGTGTTGGCTCACTGATGATTATATGAAGATAAAGATGATGATGGTGGTAGTTCTTGCATGATGATGAAGCATGAAGATGGTTCAGCAACGACTATGGAGATGACTGAGCTAAATCTTGGTGATGATAGGAGAAAGAAACCGAGGTAAATGAGGCTATGGCGATTGTCGTGGTGGATCCCGAGAGTGATCGATGGTGATGTTGCAATAATGGAGAGAGGACCTCGAGATGATGGATGATGAAGGTGAAGGTAGTGCGTTGTTGTGATGGTGGTTGAAGGATGAAGTTTTCGGTTATGGAGTTGGAAGTTTGTTACAAATTGTAACAAACTTGTGGAGAATGAAGAGAGTGGTGGGAGGAAGATGAGAAGAGATGAGAGGTTGTTGTGAAAAAAACAAAATGAAGCGTGGTTATGCTTATATAGCATGAAGTGATGGTGTTATACCCCAAAATTTGCCCGCATTTTTTTTCAAGAAAACTCCAATCTGAAAATTAAGAGTCTCATATAATCATGGATTTTTATTTCAACAAATATCCTGACATATGAAACACTTAGTTTTTAGAATTTTTCTTATACAGTAATTTGGCTTGCAGTTGAATTTATTCTTACGCAAACGCCAAATACTGTTTATTACTTCACATATGCTATTTATTTATTTACAGATAAATAGTACTGACACAATTGGTACAGAGTTAAATCTTTTTGCAGGCGCAGAATCAGGAAACTCAGACTGTACTGGTAACAAGTAGATTATTATTATCTTTTGTTTCCCACTAATTTTTGTACTATATTCCATTATTTTCAAAAATCTTTTCAAATCTCTTTTTCAAAAATCAAAACCTAACTTTATTCTCCACATCTCTCTTTTTCCCAACACTATCATACACTTTCTTTCAAATCTTACTTCCACTCAAATTTTCCTTTTGTACGGAATCACATCATTCCCCAACGTCTCTTTCCTTCTTTCCATTCTATAAATACCTCTCATTTTCTTCCATAAAATCTCACATCAAATTCTAATTCATATCTCAAATTTCCACTTCATAATCCATCCTTTCTTCTTCCTCGACAAAATGGCAAAGTGGATAGAAACACTGTTCCTTACAGTCATCACCATTGCTACGGTGATCATGACTTTCTTCTGCCTGCATAGTCCTGAAGAGTGTGGACCTGCAATGGTTGCACTCCCAATCATCTACATGTTATTGTTCATAGCATGGGTCATCAATCGTCATTCTTAAAATTTGCCGTATTTCTTATTTCTTAATTGTACCGTTTATTCGTCGTACTGTTCAATATAGTATGTAATATTTGTACTGTCAGTATTAAATGTTGTACTATTTGTCATAATATTGCTTAATTACTAAGATAATATTTTGTGTGTTTTCTGCCAGTCAAATATTCCTATTTCTGTGCATTAAATGATTTTCAGGGTTATTATCGGTAATTTTGCCCGCGTACAGTAAATATTAGTTATTTATTATGTCTGTGTTTTTTTTAACAAGTCATGTAAATAAACTTTCATTTTTCACATAAAACAAAAACAAAAACAACAAAAAAGAAAATTAACTTTGACTGTTGATTTTTCACTCTAACTGCTACGTCAATACCTGAACAGTCAGTCGACAGCCAAACTGCTGGCAGTACAATTCTCAGTGTTTTGTACCATCAATCAAATCAATCTTTCACAATTCAAAATTCCAAGATTTTTGTTCTAGAAGTCTTCTGAATATCACGCGATTAGCAGAGACTCAACACTGCACAAAAATTAGGTACGCTTAACTGTCTCCTACACAAACAGTCCCTAATCAGGGTTTTTCTTGTTTTTACAGGAGCAACAAGTTTTTGAGAGCTCAAATGGATTTCATACACATCCATATATCTCAAAGTACCATCATACAAATTTTCAAACTTCAATTCACTCAGACGCACCGTCAGCAGCTCAAACAGTCAACAGACGACCCGTTTGACCAAAAAAGTCAACAGACAGTCAAAAATGAAATTTTTTGTCAAAGTCCATATTTTGTCAAAGGATTCATCATTTGATCATTGGATGATCATAATTCATCAAGGAAAGATCAAAAATCAACAAAACCCTAAGATTCAAAATTAGGGTTTTTGCCTGAAAAGTCAACTCAACTTTGACTGATCATAACTCTCTCATCCTTCATCCAAAAAATTCAAACCAAAGTTTATTTTGAAGGAAATTCAATTATCTTTCAAATGCCATTGATCCCATGGTCATTGGATTCACCAGGAGCTTCAAAGTCAACAAAAAGACACGTTTTTCAAAAGGACACACAAGGAGCTTCAAAAATCATTTTGACATGAGACCAAAGGCATTGGTTAGAGGACTCTTTGAGGTTTCCAAAAAGTGCAAGATCTCCTTCATATGACAAAAATTGAGGGGTTTACACCTTGTTGAAGTTGGCTAAATTTTGGGAAAATGCATGAAATCAACATTGCTCAAAAATGTATTTTTTCCAAATGGGGCCAAGTTTTCAGCATTCAAACATCACTTCCATGATGTTATGGGCCTCCCACGACCAAGACTAAGCCCACACCTTTTTTATCCATTTTTGGCATGATTTTATCTTATTTTAAGATTAAAATTAAAAGGAAAATGGATGGATAAATGGTAGCTTAACTTCCAAGCATGACTCACCCAAGGAATCTTCATCTTTCTGCAGAGAATTGAAGAGCAAGGCAGGTGCATTGAAGACAAGATGACTTGGTCAATAATTCAAAGCTTTTTTAATATAAAAAATGCAAGAATTCCACAAAGGCAACTAGTTGCTTCTTAGCTTCAATTCTAAGCACTCAATGCTTATAAATAGGCTAGCATGCTTCAGTAACATAAGGGACACGAATCAGAAACAAAGCCTTGCTCATATACACTTGTAACCACTTGAAAAAATTCAAAGAAAATTCAAATTCGAGTTTTTAATTTCAGTCCATTTCAATACAAACTAAGCATTCAAACATCATCTCTGAGCTTCACTGAAACTATTCCAATCAATTGCAAGTCTTAAACCTCATTGAATCGAGCTATATAGGCCACGGTTTGTTCAAACTAAAACCAACTTATATCTCATAACACACGCATATTTAACAAGATGTAGATGCATAATTGTGTTTGGTTTGAAGCTCTGGTCGTTTCTGGAGCTTCAATTGGATTTTAATGGCTGTTTGTAGCATATACCATTTTAGGGTTTTCTTAGCTCAAAATTAGGGTTCTTCATTAGGGCCAAAATTAAAACAAATTAAGGGCAGGGTTACATTCAGTGGAACAAGACGAATCCAATGGTACCATCGCGCCTGATTTTTATGCTTGTTTACCCCTATTCGTTATTTTGCAGATTTAGGGTTCACTTACTATAGCGCCTTTTTTCAAAAGCGCTGTTAAAGGCCTTGTCTGAAGGTTGAAGACGAAGACGTGTCTTCCTCCCATTGGTTCAGAAGCGCGCGCGTGTTTTTTTAAATTTATCTCTAATCAAGTGTTTTGCAGGTGTAACGTGTACCATGTGCCTCAAAGTCAGGACCATCTGATCTTGCTTAACAGCTCATCCAACGCCTCAGAACACGCATGCGCATCATACTCCCTCATTTAATTTCCACATCTGATCAGTATCCTTTTATTTCTTATTTTTATTTTAATTTCTTTGTTAAATTAATTAAAAATAGTTTTAAAAATCCAAAAAATACACAAAAAATATTTTTAGACTTCTAAAATAATATATTATTTTCTGAAATAAAAATATTTTATTTTTCTTCATAATTTCAATATTTTGCATAATTAATTAGTATATATTTATATATTTGCTTTTTAATTATTCTAACCAATCAAAAAATCATAAAAAAATTGTTCTTCATGTTAAATATTGTTTATATATTATAAACTAATTTTGTACATATTTTGAATAATTTTATCTTTAAGTTTTAATTATTTGTATAATTATTTGCATAACTATGTTTTAATTTACTTAAATCAATTTCAAATCAATTCCAAAAATTCCAAAAAAATTAGTTTTGTTTTAAAATTATTTGACAAATATTTTGTACATATTTTAAACTTAATTTCTAGGTTTAAATCTATTTTCATCTTTTTTCTTCATTTTAATTTAATTAATCATGCATTAATCATTTTTAAAATCAATCATAAAAAATCCAAAAATATGCCTTTTATTTTTCTTGCAATTTAAATTCCTAGATAAATGTATAGGATGTCAAATTCATGTAAATAGGCTAGTTTACATTTCCTGCACAATCGATGTAATAGCGTAGATTTACTTTCCGCACTTTACATTTCCGCATTTTAATTTCCACAAATATAAACTGCGTGTATGTCAAAGATAAAATTGAACCGTTAGATCACTAACTTCAAAGATAAATATCTGAATACAAACACAATCACACTTGCACCTCTTAAGGTAATCCCTTCTCATTCTTTTCAAAATCAAAGTCAAAATTCCACTGTTTTGAGTACAAAATCGAACCTTGCGTTTATATCCGGTGAAAGGATAGATTTTTAAAGGAAATAGGATAAAGACCTTACAACTCAGGGTAGACCTCCTAGTTTGCTTGCTCAAATCAAAACAAACAAAATTCTCATACACTGTTGTTTTTCAAAACAAAACTTTCAAAAAAAGAAAATACTTTGTATACATCCAAACACGGATTATTACAAAGTTAACGTTCTTTTCAAAACATCTTTCGAAAGATAAACAAGCATTTTGTATACATCCACACACGG
Source organism: Vicia villosa (assembly GCF_029867415.1). Taxonomy (NCBI): domain Eukaryota; kingdom Viridiplantae; phylum Streptophyta; class Magnoliopsida; order Fabales; family Fabaceae; genus Vicia; species Vicia villosa. The sequence goes on along the minus strand of NC_081181.1, from coordinate 39,163,606 downwards.
ATCATTACAAAATTCAAATTACAAAGGTATTTGAAACCACATATGAGCAATTTCAGAGCAATTGAAAAGTGATCGAAAAACAAGTGAGCTAAGCAAACTTAAGAGCCCATGGATAACCATGGATACAAAGGGTGCTAACACCTTCCCTTTGTATAACCTACCCCCTTACCCAGAATTTCTTAAAGGTCTTTTTTCTGTTTCTTTTATAAACCTTTCCTTAATTGGATAAAATAAAAGGTCGGTGGCGACTCTGTGAATTTTCAAAAATGCGAAAGCATTAAGCGATAAAAAGAGTCAGTTCACGTATCTCTACAGAACAGAGGTATGGCCCGGGATTAAAAAACGGAGGTCCACAGATGGTGCATGGTGATTATGGTAAGGAGGTTTGTAGTGTAATATTTCTTCATCACACTTAAGGAGAAAGTTGTTGCATTTGAGTAAGTCTCTGCGTGCCTTTCACGTGTGCATGGGTTTGCATGGTCACTTGGGGCAATATGTTTTGATAACACCTTATGGAGTGGCTGTGGAAAACTGTCTTGGCTTGGCTTTACAAACATTTTGAATGGCCATGTTTGTACTATCGTAGCTCTCTCAATAAGTCACTAATAGGCTCAAACTTATGATCATTATGAAGAGGGCGTGAAGAGGAAGAGTTTGATACTACATTTGGATCAAAGGGATATCCGCAGCTTCCTAAATATTGCCTTAAAAATGACCCACCACATGTTTGTTCAAATGCCTCGTGCATGCCCTGACATCCGGCCCATGTTCTTGGCAATGCTTGTCTTAGTAGGGTCCTGCCTTTGAGGTCTCACATCTTCCAATCCACACATCCAAAACGAATGATTTTTTGCTCAATGCATAGAGGAAACGGAGGAGAGCACGTCGATATCTAATTTGAATTCAAGGGGTGTGTATAATCATCTAGAATTGGCTTCAAAAACTACACGCCACGTGTTTGAGAAAAGGCTTGCGCTGGGCAAGAAATCTGCCAGGCAACGCAGCATGATTCAGTTTTAATCTTCAAACTTCCACGTCCCATAACTCGAAATCCAGACCTCAAATGGGAAAACTTTCAACTACGAAATTGTAGTATGCCAAGAATGGAAAAATGTTCCTGTTGACCTTGTCTTGAAATAGAGCTTTGATCCATGTGTAAAATGGGACTGACGTTGACTGCTCCACCATTCTCAAACTTTCCAAAATTATTCTAAGTGTAGAACTTTCTTTTTATGGCAACTTCAATTTTCAACTAACTTTCCAATTTTGGCAACTGTGAATATTTCTCGATTTTAATTGTTTTCAATAATATTTTCTCAACCAATTTTCCACCAAAAGTCAACACATGAACATTGATCTGATTTTTTACCAAAAAGTCAACTGTTCTGATTTTCCCAGTTCCAGATGAATTTTCCCGATAAATCAACTTCCAATCCGATTTCCAATCAGTCTTCAACTAACAGAATCCATTGAATGTTTCCTCAAGGCGCCCATATTGTTTCATACTCAAAAATCATCTCCTGATTATATGTTGACCAAAAAGTCAACAAGGTTGACTTTGGTCAAAACCCTAATTTGGCAATCCTGATGAACCTGAAGCTTGCATCTTCCATTCAATGCATTGAACTAAGGGTAGTAAAACCCTAATCTCAAGAGAACTTCAATGGAGATTATTCCACACCATTAAATCTCAGATCCTCTCTTCTAACAAAGAATTTCCTCCCTAGAAGCTCTTCTTTTTTATCAATTTCTGAATAGTAACCATGATATGAATGAATATGTTGGATGAATGACCTAGATGAAGTATGCACATGAATATGATGTGAGAGCCAGTTAGGAATAAATATGTGGGCAAATTTTGGGGTGCAACAGCTGCCCCTATTCAATCTTCTTGGACCTGAATGTATGAACGACACAAGTTCTGAACATGAGAGGTGTAAGTGGATTGAATACCCAAAAGTACCATCAAAATTTGCGCTCCGAGTAACGGATGGATGACATTTTTTCTTGGATGCTTCCACTTAACAAGCTTCGGCAGGTAACAGTGTGATATTCCCTTAGGATTCCCTCAAGAGAAGGAAGGATTGGTGATGCCTATTTGCAACAGGCAAGTGCAAGAGATTGATTTGCCATGACACTTTTTTTTGGGAGTACGTGACAAACGTCCACAACAGGAGGGTTAGAAAACTCACGACTCGGAGGTTGGAAACTAACGACTCGCAACACGAGGGTTGGAAAACTGACGACTTGAAGGTCAGAAAGCGAAGGATTCACAACTCGAGGGTTGGAAAACTGACGACTTGAAGGTCGGAAAGCAAAGGATTCACAACACGAGGGTTGGAAAACTAACGACTCGAGGGTCGGAAAGCAAATGATTCACAACACGAAGGTTGGAAAACTGAGGACTCACAACACGAGGGTTGGAAAATTGACGACTCGAAGGTCGGAAAGCAAAGGATTCGCAACACGAGGATTGGAAAACTGACGACTCGAGGGTCGGAAAGCAAATGATTCACAACACGAGGGTTGGAAAACTGACGACTCGAAGGTCAGAAAGCAAAGGATTCGCAACACGAGGTTTGGAAAACTGACGACTCAAAGGTCGGAAAGCAAAGGATTCGCAACACGAGGGTTGGAAAACTGACGACTCGAAGGTCGGAAGGCAAATGATTCGCAACACGAGGGTTGGAAAACTGACGACTCGAAGGTCGGAAAGCAAAGGATTCCCAACACGAGGGTTGGAAAACTGACGACTCGAAGGTCGGAAAGCAAAGGATTCACAACACGAGGGTTGGAAAACTCACTGGATCTGAAAGGGGTATGCCGATAACCACCAGACTTGAACGGGGAGGACTAATCAACACTAGACCTGACCGAAGGATGCCCATAATCACGGGACTTGAAAGGGATGCCAATAATCATTGGACTTGACCAAAGAAGACCAGCAGTGGCTAGACTCTATTGGGGATGTTATTAAACACTGGGTTTGCAAGGAAACATTGATGCTCGCGAAGCATAAGAACTAAATGGACCCCACAGGCCGAAAGGAGGGGTGTCTACAAGAGTGACAATCATTCGAATTGCCACACACCAAGTATGGATCATCCAAACGATTGAACTTGACAAACGGGAAATAACCACAAAGATAATGATCTTGACGGAGAATGACATCGTATCCAATCCACCCTAGAGAGAGAAGGTGATACTTCTTCTAGGAATATATTACCTAGTGCTTTTGGAGCACGCACAAACCGACTTATGCATTGATGCATGTTTGAATTTTTTCAATGGCGTAATGCTATATATTCTTGGAAATGCTACGCATTTTTGTAGATGCGATGTGAATGCAATGAAACTATATGCAAGACTCCAAATAAAGGCATTAGTATGATAGAGAAGAAAAATCACTGGGGTCCCTTCAGGGAATATTCCATTATCTTTTCAATCGAATATCATCTTTGACCTCGGGCGAGATAAACACCAGGGAGAATCCCCTTGGTGTTGAGAACTCTGTGGGGATGCCAATCTTTCAAGATACCCCTTCTGGTTGTTGACTTGCGAAGCAAAGCATAACTTATGACTTCTCACCATGTGCCACTATTTGGAAGATTTTCAACTTGGGGAGATTCCCTCAATTCACCATGGTGGGGATTAGAAATCCGGATAAGGAACCCTTTTGGGGATGAGTGGAACAACTCCGCGAAGAAATAAACTCCTATGATCGGGGAATGGAACAAACTCTCAGGAGAAATAAACTCCTATAATTGGGGAGTGATTTTTCTAGGAGAAACAAACTCTTATGCTTGAGGAATGGAACCTTGCTGGGGAAGAGCATTATGATACTTCTCAACTTTGTGATGTTCAACTGCACTTTACAGGTGAATGACAGTTCTTCAATACAAACCAAAAGTTTATGCCCCAGGCTGCCTGAGTTACGAAGGTATTTGCCTCGAAAGGATCCTTACACCACGCTTACTTGAGATAATTTATTCCAGTACATTCAAGCATTTGAAATGGTTCTTCCTGATCAACGGGTCCTTGAAGAGATTTGTCGAATCTCGACGTAACTGCCCCAAATTGACTGAATTTCACGAGAGATTCCTCGTCGTGATTGACCCAGATTGATTGAATTTTGAGAGAGCTGTCTCGACATCACTACTTTAGATTGGTCAAAATCAAGAGAGAGATTCCTCGACTTGATTGACCCACATTGATTGAATTTGAGATGTCAAACCTCGATTTGATTGCCCCAGATTGGCTGAACTCATGAGAGAGATTCCTCGTCGTGACTGCCCCTGATTATGTACATCTTTTGAAGTCAAACAAACTGTAGAAGCAACTTCACCACGCTCAACGGAGTGTTCAAACTTTTCTCCTCAGGGTACTTAATCAAAATACATCTACTCAACAGAGTATTCAGACTTCTCCTCTCAGGGTGGTCAATCAAATGAGGTATCAACTGATTTGCTCAATGGAGCATTCAACCCTTTACGGAGTTCTCAGGCACTTGTCGCTTAATGATCAAACAACGGGGGCATCAAACTGCATATGCTCTATGGAGCCTTCAGACAACTTTCTTTGATAATGATTTCTTTTTACTCTACGGAGTTCTCAAGTCTCTTTTACTTTGACATGATCAAGATCTTCATGGATTCACATCATAGAAACTTCCTTGATGTTTAAGCAAATGTTTTGTATGCGAAATAATGTTAATTCTGAGAATGATAATTCTAATGCAAAGCCTATGTTAATCTTGAAGTTTAAACAAAACTTTTTATGCAATGAGGTGGCCACCTCTTGTGAATGAAATGTAAAGCGGGCATACAATACCAACATAGATATGTGTTACGCTTCATTGGGAGTCAGCTAAATGCTATCTCATTGGAGTGCGTATTCGAAATTAATCCTACTTCAATTAGGACTTTTAAGGGTTGTAACATAGCCTGGTTCATGGTTTTTAGAAACAAAGGATTTTTAGGCTCAAAATTATTTGGTATCCACCCCCTTCATGATGTTCTCCATTCCTATATTCAGTTAACTCAATCATGAGTGTTCGTCCCTCACAAGGAATTTTTTTTTAACGGTTGAGGAATCAATGAGGTTTTTCGGACGTGGCAGTCACTCACCTTTTATTCTTTTGATTCATTATCACACGACTTTGTTCTTGCTTTATTTTCACCATCATTTTTCTTTTTATTGCTATATTTTTATCTTTCATCATTTTTTTTCATTTTTTTTTTCATTTTTTTTTTGCTCTTTTTTTTTTGAACAAGTCGTGTGACCTTGCATTGTCTTCGATTCGTTGGAAGTGATTGCGACTGCCTCATTCCATGATTGATGAAAGATTGCCATTGTGGTATCGTCATCTTTTGATCTCCATATAGGTGAAGGATAACCATTGCAATTTTGACATTCCTCAACCCTTTTGAAGGATAACCATTGTTATATCCTTAAATGTATATCATTTGTGAGTTTTGAACACTTGATCAAGTTAAATGAACACTACCCTGCCCCAGGGTTAAGATAAAGATTTTTTTCTGATCATAAAAAGAAACTCCTCCTTCAAGGCTCAAAGGGGTTAACGAGGGTCTATCTCCCTTATATCTCCGGTGTTTAGGGATTTGAAACAATGCCTGTACATCATCAGTAGGGTTTTATTCAAAAACACACAATTAGGGATTTTGCATTTTTATATCATCATCATTCTCCCTCCGCTCGTTGCCTAAGCAAGAGATAAGTAAAAGTTGGTATCGTAATGCCAAAAACATTTTCTTGAGTGAAAACAAATGGATTACCTCAAGACAGACATAAACAATGCATTATGATTTTCATTCAGAAATTAACAAATTTTTACATGCTAGCAATGCTTAAACAAACAATGAAATGTTGCAAAATGAAAATGCAATAAAGAACTTATGAATGCCATTGTTTAGGAGACTTGACTCCGTATGGACTTATTGCTCTCGAATGTCTTTTGTAGTTTTGATACCCCAACGAGACTCCAATTTGTGCATAAACCCTCTTGGAGTGGATATGGTTGTTCTGAAATCAACGAGGACTTGAATTCTGCCTTTGAATGTCCTACCACCTTCAGTTGAATGGCTAGGTGCCCCAGCATGATAGCCTCTTAGCATTATCATATGTTCATCCCACACACTTTTAGATTACTGCCCAGAAGAATATTCCAACAAAGGCATACAAGAGTGGTGCATTTTTGCCTTACTTTAGGGATTCGAGCAATGCAAATGATACAATACTCAAGATAGACAATGTCTTGCTTATCCCTCGTCCGGGAGCCCCAAATATAAATGCTAGAACACTAATCACCATCATAAATGGAAGAAGATAGTATGATCATCACACTCGGGAGAGCTACGTGTGGTAAGGAAAGCCCAAAACACCAACTGGAATACCAACAATCAAGGATATAACTGAGTACGAGGCATTGAAATTACATCACTTCGTTTCCCATATTATTTCTGTCTCATATTCTTTCTTTCTCTGTTGACGATCAAATGTCACTGAGAAGAAAATTTCGGGAAGAGATGACTCATGATATGAAGCAACAGCTTGAGAACGAGAAATGCCTCTGCAGAACACTCTTGATTACCACATGAGAAAATATTCTGACGAAGTTGCACAAGAATTTGTAGCACTTTAGGGATTCGAGCAATGCAAATTGTGCAGTGCTCAAGACCAGAATACGTCTTGCTTATCCCTCGGTCGGGAGCCCCAAGCAACTTCCATATATGTACCAGAGATGATTACCACTTTGGCTTGCATGTCCAAACTATCCAGAGAGAGAATAAATGACCTTTGCAGCCCTTGACATCAAGCACTAGGCACAATCCAACAATGTCTAAATCAACGGAGTCACAATCTTTTACGGCTTTCAAAATTTTCTCCAAGAGGTGGAACCTTTTTTCATTTTCAATACTTGGAAACTTGAAGACTTCAATGATGTGAATTCTCTTTACCAAGAATAGGAATCTCAACATCATTTCAAACATACTGATTCATAAGACCTTCTCTTGAGGCAAGACTAACATTTGCATTTGGCCTCTGAGGAACTTGCCTCGATTCTTCTTGTCAAAGAGAAAAGGCTTGAATAACCTCCATACTCTAATTCATGTCAGTCCCCATTTCCATTCTTATCTCAGTCAAGAACCTCACGGAGTTGTTCTAATGTTAACTTTCGAGCACGTAGCGGTGAGAAGTCAATTTGTTGCTGAAGTCAGAATCTGAGTAGAAAGGGCCCCCATAAGCTTATGAGAGAACCATGAAATGCATGATAGTATGAATGTAATGTTTCATTTCCAAGGGATCCTAAAGTCTTTTCACACACTTTCATTTTCTCTTTTTTCTTTCTTTTTTGGAAATCGAGGCTTTGTTTTGCATAGAGTATCCTTTCTTTTCTTTTCCATCTTTTCTGTTTTTCTACTTTTTTTCGGAAAAAGACTTTAGGATCCCCCACAAATGAAGTGGATGAAGGAATGATGTTATGTAATGCAAAGTGGTGAGACTTAACGTCTCGCAATCTGGATATCTGAATTATACTGATCTTTCTGAATGATACAGGTTCAAAATTCCGGCTTCAGATTGCAATATAGAAATCTGGGTATGATGAAGGCTAGTATCCCGTCCCACCCCAATCTCACGGGTATGAAGTCTAGACACGGACAGGTGGTCCCTAATGGTCACCAGAGTTAACGATTCCCATGGGGTACAATGTGTTTGAGGCACAAACGTGCTAGACACAATGTTCCATGAAAGAACCTCGCCTGGTTGTGGTACCCCATGTCAAGCTCGATCGTATCAAACGCTACGGGAGTTGACATGGGCATCCACACTAATCCTAAGTATCACTGGCCTGGGTAGTGGGCCTTTTACCTCACACAAACTCCCCACCTACAAAACAAATCAGGAAAATATGTGGCCCCCACGGGGACCCATAATATAGTCCAGATGCATGATATGCAAATAGGAAATAGACATGATATGCAAACATATATACAAAAGGTAAACATGTAAACAAACAAATAAACACCCAATTAAAGAAACAAACAAAGGCTAGGATCGACTCGCTAGGAATGGACCAGCACAGGTCTATCACGTCCCCAGCAGAGTCGCCAGCTGTCGCTACCGCGAAAAATGGAATCAGAGTCGCCACTAATATATTTATCCCATCGCGGGAAAGGAATATCAGAAACCTAACTCGAAACAAGAATAAAGGTCTTTCGACCAGAGAACAGGGTACGGGAGTCGGTTACGCAAAGGGAAGGTGCTAGCACCCCTCACGCCCATCGTACTCGATGGTATCCACCTATGTTTGTTTCTATCTAAAGGGTGTATCTATCACTAATGCAATGCATGATTAAACCTAAAGTTTTTAATAATTACTGTGCTCGCTAGAGTTGCCTCTATGCCTACGTATCCTCTTAAGAAGAATCAGAGCGCCGTAGTTCTGCTCAAGATTTTCTATGTTTTTTATTGTTTGTTGGTATTTTTTAGTGAACAGTTACATCACACTCCGCCGCTCGACCTTTGGAGACTCACGCTGGGATTGAAGTGGAAGTAACATGCTCTTAAAAGCAAAACAAAAGTATGTCGAGCGTCTCGAGTGAACCTTAAACAAGGAAGACTCAATCGACTCTTGGTTTGTGATTTTTAAGTTTAGGAACCTCCACTCAAGTGATCCCCTTAACCAAGAGGGACGAGAGTTTCCATTCCATTTTATTATTTTTCACTATTTATTAATGTTTTATGGTGTTTTATTGATTTTTGTTTGTTATGCAAAAGGGGAACATACATTTCTAACCTAATACTAACATACAAATGGCCCTAAGGTCAAGGATAAGGGATCTCTACCTATGTTATCATGCATAGACTACAACCTAAGTTGTTCTATATGACTCATCTTAATGAAGATTGAGGTCACCGCCCTAAGGGAACATGGCAAGCATATGGTAAGAGATAAGCAAAGAGATGAAAGCAAGTGAAACCCATGGTAGGTAACTTAATGAAGCCCCTAACCAAGTCTACTCCTAAGAGAGACTAATCACAATGAAACCCAAAAGAAAACAATCTACAAAAGGTGGAGGAAGAACAAACAATCGTCACCTCTTAAACTAACAACAATCAAAGTATGAAAGAAAAGGGAGAAGCATGGAAATGGGAGAAGAAAACCCTAGGGCAGTAGCAAATCAAAGAAATGAGTGTCTTAAATCAAACACAAAAGCAACATAACATCTCACAAAAATATTCACAAGAAGTTACCAAAGTATCGCATGAATCGTTACTTAACAATTAGCAAACCTATATCAATTAATCAAAACAAAAAAAGAAAATGAACACATGAACTAAGATTGAGGTCAGTAGCACTACATTGTATTTATAGTTCTAATATCCTATGTCAATCCTTGTTAGTCAATTAGCTTGAAACAACACAAAGTTCTAACAAAAACTAGACAAAACTAGGTCAAAACTAGTTAGTAAGTTCAAATGGTGAATGAAGTTAGAAAAAGGTAATAAAATGATGGAAGTCAGTAGCGAACAACACCTAATAGATGGTTAAACAATCATGGAATCAAGTCAAGAAGTCTCATACAAAATTATAGGTCATTTGGACAAGTTATGATACAATCGTTAACCAAAAGCAAGTTATTTACATGTAAGAAAGGAAAATTCAAGTAAAAAGAGAAGACACGATTTAAAAATCTAATTCTAGGTCATGGGACCTCTAAACATCCCTAATTAACTGTACAAAAAGGGCCTAAGGCTATGGCGTAAATGCAAAGAAAATTATAGGTCGAATTCACATGATTATCCTTTTAGGAATGCACATTAATCGGGTATAAAAAACCTAATGAAAACCTAACCAAAACATAGAATTAGACTTTTATTTTTTATACACAAAAAGATATAGGAGTCTACTAATATCACACAAAAAATGGCAATTAAATTCTACTCCTAAGGCAATTAACCAAATTATTTTGTAAAACATACTAAACATAAAAGTAAAATGAACACATGTGAGGAAATGATTTATTAAAAGTAGCAAAACAATTTCTAAAAATATAAAAAAATACCATAATTGTCTACACATATGAATCTACCTAAAATATATTTTTGCATGTTTTTTATTTCACCTAAAACTGATTTATGAATTAAAAGTAGAAGAGAAAACAATTTTTAAGCACAAAGAGATAACACTGGCAGGGGGTGTATTAGCAAGAAGGGATTAAACTGAATCATGGTTGAATGGCGCATGTTTGGGCTCAAATAGTGGGGTGCGAAAAGCAGAAATGCTAAATCCAATGGTCTAAACGTAGCCCATATCACATTATACCATCACCCTTTTTATTTTTATTATTTAGCATATGCATTATATTCATAGTCTCAGCATTAAAAATGTGACATAGAGAAACGTCATGCACAACATATCAATGGGTCAAGCATCATTAAGATCACTAAATGACAAAAGGGCTAAACCGGCCAAACACGAGCCAATAACTCACGTCCCTTATCATGAAGTTATAACCTGAAGAACCACGTGAACAGTACCGTCTCCCTCATGAAACTTCTTCTTCTTCGACGGAATGAAACGCCTTCTATGGCGGTGCCGGAGGCAAATATAACCGGAAAAAGTAAAAGGAAAACACCGTCCCCCATGAAATCGTATCCTGATTCCAAATATTACATTCGTTTCTACTAATTCTTTCTCTACACTTCAAACAGAAAGCACTTACGAAACCCTAACTCAAACAAACGCAACAAGACCGCAAACTAAGCACACCACAATAATCCTCATGACATATAGAATTCATACGCACCATTCAAATGTTCAAGTACTCACTGTTTCACACAAATTGAGTCTAAATTCAAGAATCCGAAATCGAATACAATATGCGCATGAACCTAGTACGTTTTAGCTACGATGCTGAGCAAGAATCAAGAGAACTTACATGCCGTCGAAACGTCGCGATCTTCAGAAAACTCTACTGCTCCTGAATCTTCGAGAAAATCTTGAGGATGTGTTGGCTCACTGATGATTATATGAAGATAAAGATGATGATGGTGGTAGTTCTTGCATGATGATGAAGCATGAAGATGGTTTAGCAACGACTATGGAGATGACTGAGCTAAATCTTGGTGATGATAGGAGAAAGAAACCGAGGAAAATGAGGCTATGGAAATTGTCGTGGTGGATCCAGAGAGTGATCGATGGTGATGTTGCAATAATGGAGAGAGGACCTCGAGATGATGGATGATGAAGGTGAAGGTAGTGTGTTGTTGTGATGGTGGTTGAAGGATGAAGTTTTCGGTTATGGAGTTGGAAGTTTGTTACAAATTGTAACAAACTTGTGGAGAATGAAGAGAGTGGTGGGAGGAAGATGAGAAGAGATGAGAGGTTGTTGTGAAAAAAACAAAATGAAGCATGGTTATGCTTATATAGCATGAAGTGATGGTGCATGGTGATTATGGTAAGGAGGTTTGTAGTGTAATATTTCTTCATCACACTTAAGGAGAAAGTTGTTGCATTTGAGTAAGTCTCTGCGTGCCTTTCACGTGTGCATGGGTTTGCATGGTCACTTGGGGCAATATGTTTTGATAACACCTTATGGAGTGGCTGTGGAAAACTGTCTTGGCTTGGCTTTACAAACATTTCGAATGGCCATGTTTGTACTATCGTAGCTCTCTCAATAAGTCACTAATAGGCTCAAACTTATGATCATTATGAAGAGGGCGTGAAGAGGAAGAGTTTGATACTACATTTGGATCAAAGGGATATCCGCAGCTTCCTAAATATTGCCTTAAAAATGACCCACCACATGTTTGTTCAAATGCCTCGTGCATGCCCTGACATCCGGCCCATGTTCTTGGCAATGCTTGTCTTAGTAGGGTCCTGCCTTTGAGGTCTCACATCTTCCAATCCACACATCCAAAACGAATGATTTTTTGCTCAATGCATAGAGGAAACGGAGGAGAGCACGTCGATATCTAATTTGAATTCAAGGGGTGTGTATAATCATCTAGAATTGGCTTCAAAAACTGCACGCCACGTGTTTGAGAAAAGGCTTGCGCTGGGCAAGAAATCTGCCAGGCAACGCAGCATGATTCAGTTTTAATCTTCAAACGTCCACGTCCCATAACTCGAAATCCAGACCTCAAATGGGAATACTTTCAACTACGAAATTGTAGTATGCTGTGGACCTCCGTTTTTTAATCCCGGGCCATACCTCTGTTCTGTAGAGATACGTGAACTGACTCTTTTTTATCGCTTAATGCTTTCGCATTTTTTTGAAAATTCACAGAGTCGCCACCGACCTTTTATTTTATCCAATTAAGGAAAGGTTTATAAAAGAAACAGAAAAAAGACCTTTAAGAAATTCTGGGTAAGGGGGTAGGTTATACAAAGGGAAGGTGTTAGCACCCTTTGTATCCATGGTTATCCATGGGCTCTTAAGTTTGCTTAGCTCACTTGTTTTTCGATCACTTTTCAATTGCTTTAGAATGCTCATATGTGGCTTCAAATACTTTTGTAAATTGAATTTTGTAATGATCCGTGTGTGGATGTATACAAAATGCTTGTTTATCTTTCGAAAGATGTTTTGAAAAGAACGTTAACTTTGTAATAATCCGTGTTTGGATGTATACAAAGTATTGTCTTTTTTGAAAGTTTTGTTTTGAAAAAACAACAGTGTATGAGAATTTTGTTTGTTTTGATTTGAGCAAGCAAACTAGGAGGTCTACCCTGAGTTGTAAGGTCTTTATCCCATTTCCTTTAAAAATCTATCCTTTCACCGGATATAAACGCAAGGTTCGATTTTGTACTCAAAATAGTAGAATTTTGACTTTGATTTTGAAAAGAATGAGAAGGGATTACCTTAAGAGGTGCAAGTGTGATTGTGATTGTATTCAGATATTTTATCTTTGAAGTTAGTGATCTAACGGTTCAATTTTATCTTTGACATACACGCAGTTTATATTTGCTGGAAATTAAAATGCGGAAATGTAAAGTGCGGAAAGTAAATCTACGCTATTACATCGATTGTGCAGGAAATGTAAACTAGCCTATTTACATGAATTTGACATCCTATACATTTATCTAGGAATTTAAATTGCAAGAAAAATAAAAGGCATGTTTTTGGATTTTTTATGATTGATTTTAATTATAATTAATGCATGATTAATTAAATTAAAATGAAGAAAAAAGATGAAAATAGATTTAAACCTAGAAATTAAGCTTAAAATATGTACAAAATATTTGTCAATTAATTTTAAAACAAAACTAATTTTTTTTGAATTTTTGGAATTGATTTGAAATTGATTTAAGTCAATTAAAACATAATTATGCAAATAATTATACAAATAATTAAAACTTAAAGATAAAATTATTCAAAATATGTACAAAATTAGTTTATAATATATAAACAATATTTTATATAAAGAACAATTTTTTTTATGATTTTTTGATTGGTTAGAATAATTAAAAAGCAAATATATAAATATATACTAATTAATTATGCAAAATATTGAAATTTTGAAGAAAAATAAAATATTTTTATTTCAGAAAATAATATATTATTTTAGAAGTCTAAAAATATTTTTTGTGTATTTTTTGGATTTTTAAAACTATTTTTAATTTATTTAACAAAGAAATTAAAATAAAAATAGAAAAGAAAGGATACTGATCAGGTGTGGTTGGATTGAGAGTCCATGGTAAGGACTGCTTTGTCTGGCGCGTTGGATGAGCTGGCAAGTGGATCAGAAGGCCCAGATGGTGAGGGACCATGGCACGTGACGTACCTGCAAAACACTGAATCCAAAGTTAATTTAAAAACACGCGCGCGCCTCCCAACCAATCAGAGGACGCCACGCATCATCTTCAACCTTCAGATGGGTTTTTACACCGTTCATTTGCAGGTGGTGTAAAAACTCCAATCTTTTACACCTGTTAATAATAGCGAATACAAGCAAACAACAACATAAACTTGGCGCGATGCCACCATTTAATTCGTTTTGTTCATGCGAGTTCAATGATGCTATTTAGAACTACTAATTTTGCTTATTTCAGAAAGCCCTAAATTTTAGGTTATGAACCCTAAAATGGTAACTTCGTGTATAAGCGTCTAAAACTTAATTAAAGTTCCAGAAATGATCTACACACCACACCAAGTCCAAATATATGTCTACATCGTGCTAGATATGCTTGTGTTATGAGATACAAGTCAGTTTTAGTTTGGACAAATCGTGACCTGTATAGCTCGATTCAGTGAGGTTTAAGACTTGCAATTGATTGGAATAGCTTCAGTGAAGCTCAGAGATGATTTTTGAATGCTTAGTTTGTATTGAAATTGACTGAAATTAAAGACTCGAATTTGAATTTTCTTTGAAATTTTTCAAGTGGTTACAAGTGTATTATGAGCAAGGCTTTGTTTCTGATTCGTCTCCCTTTGTTACTGAAACATGCTAGGCTATTTATAAGCATTGAGTGCTTAGAATTGAAGCTAAGAAGCAACTAGTTGCCTTTGTGGAATTCTTGCATTTTTTATATTAAAAAAGCTTTGAATTATTGACCAAGTCTTCTTGTCTTCAATGCACCTGCCTTGCTCTTCAATTCTCTGCAGAAAGATGAAGATTCCTTGGGTGAGTCATGCTTGGAAGTTAAGCTACCATTTATCCATCCATTTTCCTTTTAATTTTAATCTTAAAATAAGATAAAATCAAGCAAAAAATGAATAAAAATGGTGTGGGCCTTGTCTTGGTCGTGGGAGGCCCATAATATCATGGAAATGATGTTTGAATGCTGAAAACTTGGCCCCATTTGGAAAAAATACATTTTTGAGCAATGTTGGTTTCATGCCTTTTCCCAAAATTTAGCCAACTTCAACAAGGTGTAAATCCCTCAATTTTTGTCATATGAAGGAGTTCTTGCACTTTTTGGAAACCTCAAAGAGTCCTCTAACCAATGTCTTTGGTCTCATGTCAAAATGATTTTTGATGCTCCTTGTGTGTCCTTTTGAAAAAAGTGTCTTTTTGTTGACTTTGAAAATGACCTGTAATGTCTTTGATCATATTTTTCAAATGGTGAATCCAATGACCATGGGATCAATGGCATTTGAAAGATAATTGAATTTCCTTCAAAATAAGCTTTGGTTTGAATTTTTTGGATGAAGGATGAGAGAGTTATGATCAGTCAAAGTTGAGTTGACTTTTCAGGCAAAAATCCTAATTTTGAATCTTAGGGTTTTGTTGATTTTTGATCTTTCCTTGATGAATTATGATCATCCAATGATCAAATGATGAATCCTTTGACAAAATATGGACTTTGACAAAAAATTTCATTTTTGACTGTCTGTTGACTTTTTGGTCAAACGGGTCGTCTGTTGACTGTTTGAGCTGCTGACGGTGCGTCTGAGTGAATTGAAGTTTGAAAATTTGTATGATGGTACTTTGAGATATATGGATGTGTATGAAATCCATTTGAGCTCTCAAAAACTTGTTTCTCCTGTAAAAACAAGAAAACCCTAGTCAGGGACTGTTTATGTAGGAGACAGTTAAGCGTACCTGATTTTTGTGCAGTGTTGAGTCTCTGCTAATCGCGTGATATTCAGAAGACTTCTAGCACAAAGATCTTGGAATTTTGAATTGTGAAAGATTGATTTGATTGATGGTACAAAATACTGAGAATTGTACTGCCAGCAGTTTGGCTGTCAACTGACTGTTCAGGTATTGACGTAGCAGTTAGAGTGAAAAATCAACAGTCAAGGTTAATTTTCTTTTTTGTTGTTTTTGTTTTTGTTTTATGTGAAAAATGAAAGTTTATTTACATGACTTGTTAAAAACATAGACATAATAAATAACTAATATACTGTTACCAGTACAGTCTGAGTTTCCTGATTCTGCGCCTGCAAAAAGATTTAACTCTGTACCAATTGTGTCAGTACTATTTATCTGTAAATAAATAAATAGCATGTGTGAAGTAATAAACAGTATTTGGCGTTTGCGTAAGAATAAATTCAACTGCAAGCCACATTACTGTATAAGAAAAATTCTAAAAACTAAGTATTTCATATGTCAGGATATTTGTTGAAATAAAAATCCATGATTATATGAGACTCTTAATTTTCAGATTGGAGTTTTCTTGAAAAATAATGCGGGCAAATTTTGGGGTATAACAGTTGCCCCTATTCAATCTTCTTAAACCTGAAGAGATTGTCTGAAATCTGAAGGTAGAAGATGATTGAATATTTAGATGCCCTGAAAATTTGCACTTACCTTGATCAGAAGAGATGTTGGAAGTTGCATTTGAATGTCGTCTGCGAAATGTTGTTGGCAGATTGGATCATTACCTGAGATGGGCTTTCAGATGCCACCCGGCAATTGTGTTGAGGGTTTGTTCATCAGAATGAATCCATTGATTATATCCTGATGAAGGATTTGAAAGTCTTTGTGTTGACTGTTTCGGAACCGTCCAAGGTTACCGCTTTAAGTCTTGGAAGATAATCGTTACGGAACTTGTCCAAAGTTTTTCCGATTTAGATTTTGAAAGTTGATCATTGTGGAACCGTTTGAGGTATCAGCTTTAGATCTTTGATGTTAGATCATTCTTGAACCGTCTGAGGTATCGCTTTAGATCTGCAATATTAGATCGTTCTGGAACCGTCTGAGGTATCGCTTTAGATCTGCAATGTTAGATCGTTTTGGAACCGTCTGAGGTATCGCTTTAGATCTGTGATGCTAGATCGTTCTGGAACCGTCTGAGGTATCGCTTTAGATCTGCAATGTTAGATCGTTCTTGAACCGTCTGAGGTATCGCTTTAGATCTGCAATATTAGATCGTTTTGGAACCGTCTGAGGTATCGCTTTAGATCTGCAATGTTAGATCGTTCTGGAACCGTCTGAGGTATCGCTTTAGATCTTCAATGTTAGATCGTTCTGAAACCGTCTGAGGTATCAACTTTAGATCTGTGATGCTAGATCGTTCTGGAACCGTCTGAGGTATCGCTTTAGATCTGCAATGCCTGTTTTTGAGTTGGTAAGTGATCAGAATGAATCTTCGGCTTGATTATATCTGAGAGAACCGTTCATGGAATTCAGGTGAACACTGCATGTGATTGAGAACATCTTTGTTGAAGATATCCGTCTACCTGAAAAATCAAGTTAGTGATATGCAATGTTTATGATGCATGTAATGTGAGATATTCCCGGAGAAATATGCATGTGATGTTGTGTATGAATATGCGTATGAATATGCGCATGATGCATGATGTATGAATATGATTATGAATGTGAATATGTGAATGTGAATATGAATGTGAGATGTCGAGCTTTTATTTGGGAAAATAAATTTCCGCCAGTCATCTGGATATGACTATATTGTGATCGTTGATGATCTTTTGTCTTGTTTGAGTACCCTCGGCTGGGGAAATTCTTTGAGAACCCTGGTACTCTGTTGAAGGATCTTTGAATATCTCTTGGGAATGAAAGGTAGCTGGAAGTTCTGATGCCCTTTCAAATGGGAATGAGGAAGATGCATAATCCTCCGATGCACTATCTGACCAAGTCCGGGTGCGGGGATCACACCTTCTGAAGATAGCAATCTGGAAAAACCCTGCTGGGGATAAGACTTCTTTTGAAGAGAAAATCTTTTTGAGGAATTTGCTGAGAAATGCGTTTCTCTTGGGGATTTTCTTCTGATGGAATGATGTCCAGATAATTGGGACATTTCCTGAATGCTATTCCTGTTTTTCCTGGTAAACATCAATCATATTCAAATGCACATGTTCATTCAAAATTATCATGGGGACGTTTACGTATTCAAAACAGAAAAAGTGAAAATAGTGATTTTTGAGCCTAAGCTGCATTGATTTTTGAAAAAGAGCCATGATAGGCTGGTTAGCACAGGGAGACAACAATCCTAGAAGTAGGAAATTGTCAGAAAGTTTTGGAAAATATTTATGAAGATAAATAGCTATGTGAAAACGATCCAGTCAAGTTTCAACTCTGCTATTGCCAATCTGTCTTCGAGCATCTCATCCCTCACTTGTTGGAAGAAAGTGATTGGACTGATCGGTGTCTTTGAGGTGTTGAATCTTGATGGTGAGTAGGCAGCTGAACGGAACACAGTTGTATGCTTCATTCCCTAACTTTTGCCTAGGCTGCCCTTTCAGGTTTTCAGCCTACCGGGATAGTATTTGTTTAGTCTCTAATTTTTGCCTGGACCGCCCTTTCGGGTTTTCAATCCACCGAGACGCTCATTTTTTGCCTAAGTTGCCCTTTCAGGTTTTCAACTTAGCGAGCTGTTTTTTTTTTCTTTTTAAGAGAAGTATTTTTTTGACTATGTCAGCATTCACAGGGTGTGGGAAATCCTCACCATCCATGGTGGTAAGCAACATGGCTCCGCCGGAGAATATTTTCTTGATTATGAATGGTCCCTCGTAGGTGGGAGTCCATTTGCCTCTGGGATCACCTTGTGGTAAGATGATGCGTTTGACAACCAAGCCATCAGTTTGGTATGCTTGACTTTTGACTTTTTTGTTGAAGGCTTTGATCATACGCTTTTGGTATAGCTGACCATGATAAATAGCTGCGAGCCTTTTCTCATCAATCAAGTTTATCTGGTCCAACCGTGTTTGAATCCAATCGTCTTCGTCTAGATTGGCTTCTTTCATAATCCTTAGGGAAGGAATCTGAATTTCAATTGGAAGAACTGCCTCCATACCATAGACTAAGGAAAATGGAGATGCCCCTGTTGAAGTACGCGCAGATGTGCGATAACCATGAAGAGCAAAAGGTAACTGTTAGACGCTGGCCTATAGATCTAGAGGGGGGGTGAATAGATCTCACTAAGTTTTTTACAGATTTTTCTACAGACTCGAGCGAAAGCGGTTCTGAATCGACTTGCGTCTATTCTGGACCGCTATTGCAAAGGTCGTATGTGTTTCAAAACCAAAGAGTAAGTGGAATTAATGGTGAAGTAATATGATAGCTAACCAATACGTTTAACAACTGAAATCCAATTAACTTCTAGATTGACAACTTTGATTTGCAATGCAGTAAGATTGGATTAAGCAAAAACACAAACACTTGGTGATAGGTTCAAATTGATAGTGATTCAAGTTGTGGTGAATTGTGATGTTTGTGCAGAACTTTAATTCACAATTTTAACACTTGAATCGTTAATCAATTTTGCACTTATAACCAATTATGAACAGAAAGTAAGAGAGAAAGTAAAAGCGACAAGAACACGATATTTGTTTAGGCAGTTCGTCGATCGTCCTCGCTACGACTACGTCTGCCCCCAATTCCAAATTGAAATTGGGTAATCTTTCATTAATGTTGAAAGTAGTATATACAAAGAAGATAACAAAGCGATAAACGATAAACCAATTATGTCGATCCTTTGAATCTTCTTCCCCCTTAATCTTGAGCCAGATCAAGGTTATCCAAGAGCTTCACTTTGATTCCCTTCTGCAGTGTCTTGATTCCTTGAACTCCCCGTTCCTCAATCGTTACACTCAGCCGAATCCTCAATGAACGCCTCTTGATAAAAACCCCCAAGAACCACCCGTCGTGGAGGACAAAACCCGCAGATTTTATTCACCAACAAACCCCACAAACCTTCACCCACTAGGAATCTTCAATTCCGTTCCATGGACGTTATCGAACTCATCACTAACCCGCAACGCAAGAATGATTATGTGCAATTGTGTTGGAGATGATGAAGAACGAAGATGAGAAGCGTTTGTGTATCTTTCAGTCGTTGGTGTTGCTTGAATAATTACCCTTGCACAATATATATGATTGCATAACAGTTAGAACCAAGAAAAACTGATTTTTGAACTTTCTTGATCAGTTAGGTCGACCACTTGTAGTGCTTAGGTCGACCTAACAGAGCTTGCAGAATTTTTCTCCCAGTTAGGTCGACCTGTTGAAGGAGTAGGTCGACCAGAATCCTCTTCTGATGCATTCTGGGGACATTTTCACAGATTAGGTCGACCTAGTTGCCATGTAGGTCGACCTAGCAGACTGATGTGAAGATTTCTTCATTTTGAGTTGACCTAAATGGTCTGTGAGTCGACCTAGCAGAGGTATATGGATTTTCCTTCATTTTAGGTCGACCTAGATTGACAGTAGGTCGACCTAACTGCTGATTTTCTGCATTTTTCATGTCCAGCTTGTGTTGAGTCGACTTATATGCATAGTGGATCACCTTGTGCTTTCATGAGTGATCAAATGCTTTGCTTTTCTGATTCCTCCTTGTTGTTTGAATGCTCATTTGAGTTTGCCATAAATCAAAAACCTCTTTGAGTGTAATCTTGTATTCACATACTCCCCCTTTTTGATGATGGCAAACCAATAGTCAAAAGCTGACAAGGACTCAACAGAGCTCCCCCGTACATCCAGCATCTATCTCTCAACAGGGCAATCTCTCACCAAGGCTCCCCCGTACACTCAGCATCTATTGTATCTATCTCCCCCTTTGACAACATCAAAAAGAGAAACAAAGAGAGCAGAGTAGGAGAGAAACAAGAAAAATAAAGAACACCGGTAGTCATAGAGATAGATAACATGTAAATGGTGAAATCATAAGAGCTAATCATGTTTTAAAGCAAGCTAACAACATACATAGTAGTTCAAGAGAATTATAAAAAAGAGAACATAGAGTGCTACATCATATAATGTTTTTAACAACAAAACAAACAAAAAAGACTTAATGGCATGAAATGCAATGAAATGATGATATGATAAATGATATGTCCTAACGCCTGCCCCTTCTTCCTCTTCCTCTTTGAAATGTATGAGGTCGATCTTCTTCAACCTGTTCCAACAAATCCAGCACAGACATGTTAAGAGTGTTGAAGCTTTGGCTGATGTTAGCATGACGATGCAATGCCGTTTCCTCAAACTGATTCTGCCTCAATATGGAGTTGGATGCAAACGTCTCAAAATCGTTCCTTTGTTCCTGAACCAAGCCGTACAGAGATTGGTATTGCCGTTGTTGTTCCTCATATCTATCTTGTTGAAGCTGCTGCATTGTTTGAAATTGAAGCTGTTGAGTTTCAAAGTTCTGCTGTTGTTGAAGTTGCATAGCTTCAAGCATAGATATTATGTTAGATTGATCAGGAGGAGGTGGAGCAGTGTATCCCCAAGGAACTTCTTCCTGTTGAGACGGAACATATTGCCAATTTGGATCTGTGTCATGAGCTATGTCTTCCATGGTTTGATCCTCCTCATTTGCTATTTCTTGATCGTTTCCTTCTTCCTCATTTCCTACATTGTTTCCAAACTCCGTAGGATCATCATAGTTGTAGATAACTTTCCCTGTTCCTTTTTGAATGAGATAATATGTTTTCCTCACAGGATTCCAATGATATCCCATAAGAGTCAAGGTGGTTTGTGAGAATTCCTGGGATTGATGTACGCGAGTGTAGTGTAAGTGATCAAGTCGCATACCAAAGTGATTGACAATTGTTTGAATGATTGAACCATAACACAGGGCTGTAGTTTTCTGTTTGACCTCATGAAACTTAGCAGCTAGGAAGTGAGGCCAGTGTAAACGCGTTCTATTTTGCAGCAGATACATGAGCACCACTTCATTTCTCTCAATTCTCGAATATCCTCCTGCCCTTGGTCGAATGATTCTTGAGATTACCCAGTTCAAAAGCCTAGGATCTCGCTTCAAATGACCAGCTGTTATTGTTTCATTTGATCTGTCAAATACGGAAGGATCTTTGAGGATTGACTTCATGTAGGCCTCATGGTCATAGTTTCCCGGTACATCCCCGTCTACCATACGGAGTTCATCACCAACGATTGTCAGACCAAAGATACTAATCCAGACCCGTTTGTCGACAACATGCGATCTAGATCCCATTTTGAAACGGAAATTACAACCGTCTCCTTTTGAAAATCCTGCATAGAAAGCCCTAACGGTATTTTCACAGTACGGGGTATCACATTGCAATAAGGGATGAATATTTTGATGTTCAATTAACGCAGCGACATCAGGGATATGCATGTTTTCGACAAGATTTGGATCATAAGTATATTGCTTAACAATTTTCCTTTTCATCTGCCACTTCTCAAAGTTTTCTCTACAATCAGGATGAACAAGAGCACTTACCGGTTGAGATGATGAACTGGAAGCAATTTCCTTTCCTTTTCTTGATTTTGGAGGCATGGTTGGAGATGCTTTGAGAGAGAGAGGAATGATTTTTGACAATTTTGAGTTTGAGGAATTAGGGTTAGCCGTACCAAAAGAGATGAGAATGAGAGGGAATGCAAGAATGGAATGTTTTGAATGCATGATATTGGGTCGGGTCGACCTAACAGGCCCAAATATGGAAAAATTTACGCAGTAGGTCGACCTAAAGTGAAGCTGGGTCGACCTAACAGAAGTAACAAAACAAATGACCAAATTAGGTCGACCTAAATTGTGAGTAGGTCGACGCAACTGGACCTTTTTGATTTTTCTAAAGAAGCTTCTTATGTAGGTCGACTCAAATACAGGGTAGGTCGACCTAAGTTTCTTTCAATGATGAAAATGCCTTAGAAATGTTTCTATATGATGTATTTTTGTTTTGTCATTTGCTTGAATGCACAACCATTGTATGTTATGAATGAAATGATGAACAAATATACATAAGTATTTGAGAAGAGTAGATAAGAGCACATGATGTCACTATAAGCATGTTAATTGATAGCATATTATAGCATCAATAAAATTTTTGGAAGTGAACAATAAACATGTTACCGCTTTCTCAATATGTAGGTGTTTTGTCATCATTGTGTGGAGTCTTCTTGTCAGTGTGCCATACTCCTAGATTTGATAATGAATTGATTTGATGGAATGTTTCACGGGTTGATTTTTGCGAAAAACTTGTCTAGTATCGATTCTTCAAACTATCTTCATAGATGACATATCAAAATTGGTATGTCTACCTATATGTGTCTTGAGCACCAGCTGTCAAGGAACTACCACCGTTCGGCGATGTCAAGACACTTTTCCTGCGAGATTAAATTAGAGTAGAAGGTCCCCAATCTTCATTGGGTCCTGGATGGTGAGTACACAATTTGTTGCACTTAGGCAACCATTGAAATACTCCTTTAGGAACTAAAATTCTCCTAAATTTGCATTTTTCAATGGTATGTCCCTTTTTGCAACAATAATGACAGGTAATATGATGAGAATATGGAGTTTTGCTAGTTGATACTTTTGGTACAAAAGTGTATTTACTATATAAAGGAGTATACGATCTTTTGAACTTGTTTGGATCAACCGCAAAAGTCACTTTTGGTTGTAGAGCCTTGTCTAACTTGGCTTTTAGATCTCTCACTTCTTTTTGCCAAATGTGACATGTCTCACAACCAAACCATGATGTAGGATCTAATTCAACTTTGTCCTTTTGAATGTCTAGCATAGATTGTTTTAAAGCTTCCATATCCCTTTCGGTTTTCTCAACTTTTGATTCAAGATATGAAAATATTTTCTTATTTGAGGCCAAAAGTTTGAAAGCTTTAATTGCATCTCTATGTAATTCTTCAAAAGCAAGTTTTAGTTGAGAATGAGATACCTTATCTACGAGTTCAGGTTTAAGATGACTTACAGCTTTCTTTTTCTTGTTTTGATGAGCCATGAAACATAGGTTTGCTGATTCTTCTTCATCGCTTGACGAGCTTTCACTAGATGAATCACTTTCCCATGCTATGTAAGCTCTTTTAGATTTGTTATGACCTTTGCTTTGGTTCTTCTCCTTTTCTTTCTTAAGGTATGGACAATCCGGTTTGTAGTGACCGGCTTTCCCACAATTGAAGCAAAGACCTTTGATCTTTCCTTTGTTGTCGTCATCTTGTTTGAACATGTTTGATTGCTTTCTATAGTTGATCAATCCTTTGTCGGAATGTTTTGCTCCATTTTTCTTTAGATATTTGTTGTATCTTCGCACAAACAGTCCCATTTCCTCATCATCGGAGTCTTCGTCATCACTTGTGTCACTATCCTTTGGCTCTCGTTTTGAGGTCTTGGAGCTCGAAGCTTTTAGAGCTATTGACTTCTTCTCTACCTCTTTCTCCATGTTCTTTTCTTTCTTTGTCCTCTTCTCATGCATGTCAAGGCATTTAAGATGCTGTTCATGTTCCTCTAGTTTACCAAAGAGAGTGGTAATGTCTAAAGTGTTGAGATCATTTGCTTCCTTAATTGCTGTAACTTTGGGCTGCCATTCCCTGTTCAAACACCTTAAGATTTTGTTAGTAGCAACTGCATTGGAAACAGGTCTATCAAGAGAATTTAATCGATTTTTCAGGTGAACGAATCTTTTCTGCATGCTTTCGATGGTTTCACCATCTTCCATGTGGAAAAGTTCGAACTCTTGAGTTAACGTATTGATCCTAGCTAGTTTGACATCGTCCGTTCCCTCGTGGGCAACTTGCAATGTGTCCCACATAGCTTTAGCTGATCTACAATGGGAAACGCGATAGTATTCATCAACTCCTAGAGCTGAGATTAGAATGTTTCTCGCTTTCCAATCGTATGCATATTTCTTTTCATCTTCAGCATTCCAAGTATCTTCTGGTTTTGGAACAACTGCACCAGCTGCATTTGTCATAGTGATCTGAAATGGACCATTGACAATAGCTGTCCAGATGTTCCTATCAATTGCATTGATATGGACACACATACAATCCTTCCAATAGCCGTAGTTTTCTCCGTTGAAAACTGGAGCTCTATTATGAGCCCCTTTAGGTCCAGAAGCCATCTTTCCAATAAGTGTTTCACGTAGCACGGAATAAACCAGAGCTCTTGATGCCACTTGTTAGACGCTGGCCTATAGATCTAGAGGGGGGGTGAATAGATCTCACTAAGTTTTTTACAGATTTTTTTACAGACTCGAGCGAAAGCGGTTCTGAATCGACTTGCGTCTATTCTGGACCGCTATTGCAAAGGTCGTATGTGTTTCAAAACCAAAGAGTAAGTGGAATTAATGGTGAAGTAATATGATAGCTAACCAATACGTTTAACAACTGAAATCCAATTAACTTCTAGATTGACAACTTTGATTTGCAATGCAGTAAGATTGGATTAAGCAAAAACACAAACACTTGGTGATAGGTTCAAATTGATAGTGATTCAAGTTGTGGTGAATTGTGATGTTTGTGCAGAACTTTAATTCACAATTTTAACACTTGAATCGTTAATCAATTTTGCACTTATAACCAATTATGAACAGAAAGTAAGAGAGAAAGTAAAAGCGACAAGAACACGATATTTGTTTAGGCAGTTCGTCGATCGTCCTCGCTACGACTACGTCTGCCCCCAATTCCAAATTGAAATTGGGTAATCTTTCATTAATGTTGAAAGTAGTATATACAAAGAAGATAACAAAGCGATAAACGATAAACCAATTATGTCGATCCTTTGAATCTTCTTCCCCCTTAATCTTGAGCCAGATCAAGGTTATCCAAGAGCTTCACTTTGATTCCCTTCTGCAGTGTCTTGATTCCTTGAACTCCCCGTTCCTCAATCGTTACACTCAGCCGAATCCTCAATGAACGCCTCTTGATAAAAACCCCCAAGAACCACCCGTCGTGGAGGATAAAACCCGCAGATTTTATTCACCAACAAACCCCACAAACCTTCACCCACTAGGAATCTTCAATTCCGTTCCATGGACGTTATCGAACTCATCACTAACCCGCAACGCAAGAATGATTATGTGTAATTGTGTTGGAGATGATGAAGAACGAAGATGAGAAGCGTTTGTGTATCTTTCAGTCGTTGGTGTTGCTTGAATAATTACCCTTGCACAATATATATGATTGCATAACAGTTAGAACCAAGAAAAACTGATTTTTGAACTTTCTTGATCAGTTAGGTCGACCACTTGTAGTGCTTAGGTCGACCTAACAGAGCTTGCAGAATTTTTCTCCCAGTTAGGTCGACCTGTTGAAGGAGTAGGTCGACCAGAATCCTCTTCTGATGCATTCTGGGGACATTTTCACAGATTAGGTCGACCTAGTTGCCATGTAGGTCGACCTAGCAGACTGATGTGAAGATTTCTTCATTTTGAGTCGACCTAAATGGTCTGTGAGTCGACCTAGCAGAGGTATATGGATTTTCCTTCATTTTAGGTCGACCTAGATTGACAGTAGGTCGACCTAACTGCTGATTTTCTGCATTTTTCATGTCCAGCTTGTGTTGAGTCGACTTATATGCATAGTGGATCACCTTGTGCTTTCATGAGTGATCAAATGCTTTGCTTTTCTGATTCCTCCTTGTTGTTTGAATGCTCATTTGAGTTTGCCATAAATCAAAAACCTCTTTGAGTGTAATCTTGTATTCACAGTAACATCTCATGCCAGTCTTTGTAGGTTACTGTCATTTTTTGTATGATTTTCTTGATGTTCTTGTTGGCAGCTTCCACCGCGCCGTTCATCTTTGGTCGATATGGAGAAGAATTATGATGCTTGATCTTGAACTGTGTGCAAAGTTCAGTAATCATTCTGTTGTTTAGATTTGTGCCATTGTCCGTGATAATCCGTTCAGGGATGCCGTACCGACAAATGAGATTGTATTTGATGAACCGGGCCACCACATTATTGGTAACAGAAGCAAATGAAGCTGCTTCTACCCACTTTGTGAAGTAGTCAATAGCGACCAGGATAAAGCGATGTCCGTTGGAGGCAGTAGGTTTGATTTCTCCAATCATATCAATACCCCACATTGCAAAAGGCCAAGGAGCCGTCAGGACGCTTAATGGAACTGGAGGGACATGTACTTTGTCAGCGTATATCTGGCATTTGTGACATGTTCGGGAGTGATGATGGCAGTCTGTTTCCATGGTAGACCAGTAATAACCTGCTCTCAGGATCTTTTTAGCCATTGTATGTCCATTGGAATGAGTACCGAAGGTACCATTGTGTATTTCTTCCATGATCTGTTCTGCTTCCTTCTTGTTTACACAGCGAAGTAAAGTCGAGTCATGGTTGCGTTTGTATAGGGTTTCATTACTTAGAAAGAATTTGGCAGCAAATCTCCTTAGAAACTTTCTGTCGTTAATGGATGCCCCTTCAGGGTACTCCTGAGCTTCGAGATATCTTTTTACTTCATGGAACCATGGTTTTTCCTCGGCTCCTTCGGTATTGATCTCATTGCAATAGGATGGTTCATCTTGCCTGTAAATGGTGATCATAGGCTTTTCGTTGTCCCACCTGACTTTGAACATGGATGACATGGTAGCTAAAGCATCAGCTAGTTGATTTTCCTCGCGTGGGATGTGTTCGAAAGTGATTTCTTCGAAGTAAAGAATCAAACTCAGCACATATTCTTTGTAAGGAATTAGATTCGGGTGCTTTGTGTCCCATTCCCCTTTGACTTGGTAGATTACCAAGGCCGAGTCTCCGTAGACTTCCTGGAATTTGATTCTTAGATCGATTGCAGCTTTAAGACCCAGAATACATGCTTCGTATTCGGCTATATTGTTAGTGCAATTGAAGCATAATCTGGCAGTGAACGGTGTGTAACTTCCTGCGGGGGAAATGATCACAGCTCCGATGCCATTGCCAAGTGCATTAGAAGCTCCGTCAAAAACCATAGTCCACCAGGATCCTGGCTCGGGTCCTTCTTCTGGTCCTGGTTGTTTGTAGTCATTGACTAGCATAATGTCCTCGTCTGGGAAGTCAAAGTTCAATGCTTGATAATCATCCACTGCTTGATGAGCCAGATGATCAGCTACCGCACTTCCTTTGATTGCTTTTTGTGAAGTGTATTGAATGTCATATTCTGTTAAGATCATTTGCCATCTCGCTATTCTTCCAGAGAGAGCAGGTTTTTCGAACACGTATTTGATGGGATCCATCTTGGAGATTAGGAAAGTGGTGTGATTTAGCATGTACTGTCTTAGCCGGCGAGCTGCCCAAGCTAAGGCACAACAAGTTTTTTCGAGTAGTGAGTATCTTGTTTCACAATCGGTAAACTTTTTGCTAAGATAGTAGATTGCGTGCTCCTTTCGGCCGGATTCGTCATGTTGTCCTAGTACACACCCCATTGAGTCTTCTAACACAGTTAGGTACATTATCAGAGGTCTGCCTTCCACAGGTGGCAACAAGATTGGAGGTTTTTGGAGATATTCTTTGATTTTGTCAAAGGCTAACTGGCATTTGTCATTCCACCTTTCCACTTGATCTTTCTTCAACAGTTTGAAGATCGGCACACAAGTAGTAGTCATGTGGGCAATAAATCGGGCGATGTAATTTAGACGTCCCAAGAATCCTCTGACTTGTTTCTCAGTACGAGGTATAGGCATTTCTTGAATGGCTTTAACCTTGGCGGGATCAACCTCAATACCTTTGCTGCTGACGATGAAACCTAAGAGTTTGCCGGATCTTACTCCAAAGGTACACTTATTTGGGTTCAGTCGTAACTTGTATTTCTTGAGTCTGTCAAACAACTTGTGTAAATGACCCAAATGTTCTTCCTCGGTGTTGGATTTTGCAATCATGTCATCGACATACACCTCTATTTCTTGATGAATCATATCATGAAATAGCGCTACCATTGCACGTTGATAGGTTGCTCCTGCGTTTTTCAGACCAAAGGGCATTACTTTGTAACAAAAGGTTCCCCAGGGTGTTGTGAAGGTTGTTTTTTCCATGTCTTCGGGTGCCATCTTGATTTGATTGTACCCTGAGAATCCGTCCATAAAGGAGAATACCTTGCATTGTGCGGTATTGTCAACCAGTACATCGATGTGTGGTAAAGGGAAATCATCTTTGGGGCTTGCCCGGTTCAGATCTCTATAGTCCACGCACATTCTGACTTTCCCGTCTTTTTTGGGTACAGGCACGATGTTAGCTATCCAAGGAGGATAACTTACAACTTTTAGGAATCCGGCATTGAACTGTTTTTCAACCTCGTCTTTGATCTTTTTTGACATATCAGGCCTACTCCTTCGTAGTTTCTGTTTGACTGGAGTGCTACCTTCTTTGATTGGCAGGCGATGCACTACAATGTCCGTGTCAAGGCCTGGCATATCTTCATAGGACCAGGCGAATATCTCGACGTAGTCTCGCAGGATTTGAATCAGTCTTTGCTTGACGCTGTGTTCTAAATCAGCCCCTATTTTGACTACTTTCATTTCTTCGTTGCTGCCCAAGTTGATGACCTCAATTGGCTCCTCGTGAGGTTGTATGGCCTTGTCTTCTTGTTCTAGCAGCCTTGCAAGTTCTCTTGGCACTTCATAATCTTCCTCACTTTCGTCCTCAGTTTGGTAGATCGGACTTTCAAAGTCATGACGGGCAATAGCAGCATCGTTGTTGACTGGATCCAGAGTGTATGTGAATCTGCATGTTAATTATGTGAGTGTGTGTGAAGAAAAAACATAGCTATTAGAAAGCGAAGAAAGAAGGAAAAAGGATCACAAAATTTAAATATGCAAGTGTCCCATGATTTTATTGAATGCACATGATCATGATATGATAAGCCCTTATAGAAGGACCAGTGTGCTAAGGCACACGGCTTTCAAGCTCATGGTTCGATTGTTCAGGAACCATTTTTATCTTTGCACAATATACACAAAGAGAACAGGAAATGGCATTTACTCCTGGTCAAAGGAGATCACATCCTCAGCTTTCCAGTTGTTCAATCCACTGTTGTGAGCAGGGAGTATCCAGCTGTTCCAGTTGCAGTTGTCTTCTTCATCTTCCACAGCATTGATTTCATTAGTGGGAAAATGAGCCGGTGATCCTTCGGGATAAGGGATATACTCTGCTGGATACGAGAGCCCAGGCTGAGATATCTCTGTTGGCTGAGCGAGATGCTCGATAAGGCCGTCCCATGCAGTCGGGATGATGTTTTGAATAGAGACTTGTGCATCCTGATGAGGAGTGTATGCTGACAGAAAGCAACCCTCGTTATTTGGTATTTCCCTGGCTTCTTCGAAAGCGAAATTGTCATCGTACTGTTCATCCCATCCAGTTGGGACAATGTCCTCCATAGCAATTTGTGAGCTCGGAGGAGCGGAGTATTTCACCATATAGTCATATTTGCCGTTGGGTTCTCCTAGCGTGTCCCATACTTCTTTGGGTGGATTTTGATATTGCTCAGTGACGGGACTTGTGAAACTTTCGTCATTTCCAATTTGATCACCCCATCCAGTCGGGGTAAGGTCTTCCATAGCAATATAAGAATTCTGAGGTGCGGCATACTGAGAATTATACCCGTCGTTTGGTTCTCCCACAGCATCTCACATTCCCATGGAAATGGGTGGAATCTCATCTGGATATGGCTGAATGATATGGTTCAAGAACACTCCTTCATCTTCAATAGCGTTTACTTCTTGGCTGACGAAGTGTGACATTAATCCTCCAGAACGAGGACTTTGATCATTCTTTTGATTTTCACTATCATAGCCCAGACCTAGCTTGTCAGACTTGTAGGGTATATCGGGAAGCTGTCCCCATATTGTGCAATCACCCTGTTCAATCAAGGCTTTGGCATCTTTGAGAGAAGCCATAGTTGTAGTTGGAGTAGCAGGAATATGCTTGGTGGTAGAGACATCTGGGGAGACCACCTCAAATGATTGGCATGGAGTTTCGATGAATTCGTCCTCCAACTCAACATATTTGGAATTGCTTAGGTGACTAACCACATATTCCTCTTCGCCATAGACTGTGACAATCTTTCCTTTTACTGGATATTTTAACTTCTGATGCAGGGTAGAAGTTACAGCGTTTGCCCCATGTATCCAAGGGCGTCCAAGTAAACAGGAGTAGGCTGGGTGAATTTCCATTACGTAAAAGATAGAATCAAAGATCTGAGAACCCACTCTGATTGGGAGATTCACTTTTCCGTATACCGTTCTGGTTGACCCGTCAAAGGCTCTTACCACAACATCGCTTGGTTGTAACACAATTCCTTCGAAGTCAAGCTTTTCTAGTACTGTTTTCGGTAACACGTTCAGAGAAGAACCGTTATCTATTAGCACATGAGATAGAGTGGTGCCATTACATTCAATGGAGATATGTAAGGCTTTGTTGTGATTTTTTCCAGCAGGGGTTAGATCCACATCGGAGAAACCGAGACCATTGCTCACGGTTAGATTGGCAACACAATTCTCAAATTGGTCGACTGAGATCTCTTGAGGCACATGCGCAGCTTTGAGGAACTTCATCAGAGCTTTGGCATGAGATTCTGAATATTTTAGCAGAGATAGCATTGAGATTTTTGAAGCGGTGTGCCCCAGTTGCTCAATAATATTGTAATCACTCTTGCAGATGATTTTCAATATTTCCTCCATTTCTTGCTTTGATGGATCCTCAGCGGTGATCTCCACCGGGGTTTGAACTTGTTCAACTTGTGGCTCTTTGCCTCGAGCGTTGACATTTTGATTAGGAACTGGGACTCGGACTGGACCAGCAGCAAGATTTGGAGAAATTTCTGGTGAAAAGATTCTTCCACTTCTCGTGATCTTGCTGGTACCCACAATATTACCCACAGTTGGAGTAGTTAACTTTGCGGTCTCTTCAGTCGAGGTACTCTGCTTAACTCCATGAACATAAACATTAGTGTCATATCCCCATGGGACAGCTTTGTCTGAGGAGTATGGAAATGGAGTTGGACTAGCAATGACTGCTGATGCGACTTTGAGTGTAGCAGAAATTTTGAATGGAGCCTTGGCAGAGATTTTGAATGGTAAGCTGGAGATCACTGAGGCATCCTCTATTCTCATCCCGTTTGCAAAGACTTCGCACACCACGTCCATAGAAGGGAGCCTCTCAAACATAATGATACGGCGATCCATCCACTTTTGAATTCCCATTTTTAGATTTTCACAACCATTGGGCAGGCAGGAGCAGTAAAAGCAGTCGGGGTCACACCCTGGAAAGTAACCAGCTCGGATTAGCTTTCCTTTGACTTCGTAGAGTGGAGTTGATAATTCGTTCACATCATAGATGTGAACAGTGTCCATGATAGCGTTGACAGTTTTGTCATGCTTTGGCATAGGTGCTGTGATGACATTTGGAGTTTCTGGAAGATCGAACTCAATTTCACCAGCATCTATCATATCATGTATTTTATTTTTCAAGGCCCAGCAGTGATCTGCGTCATGTCCTGGACAGTTTGAGTGATAGGCACATGTCGCATCAGGGAGATAATTCGGAGAGGAAGTGTTGACATTCTTTGGAGGACCTTTTAATGTGATCAGATCTGCTTTTAGCAAGTGCTGCAATGCCTGAGAGATTGGCATGTTGATTCTGGTGAAATTTCTTCTTGGTGCATCTGGTCGATGCGTATATTTTGGCTGTTGATCTTTTTGAGGCGCAGATGTGGAGATCAGAACTGCCCCTACAGATTGATGCTGCTCACTTTTGCGACTTTTCTGAATTTCTGTTGCATTGACCTCATTTCTCCCGCTGATGGGCCTTTTTGTAGTACCAGAGGAGGAACCTATTTGAATTTTTCCATTTTGAATGCCACTTTCGACACGTTCTCCGGTCAGTATCAGGTCAGTGAAACCTGATGATGAGCTTCCCAACAAATGGCTATAGAAAGGGCCAGTTAAAGTGCCCATGAACATGTCGACTAGTTCGCGATCAGATAAGGGTGGTTGAACCCTTCCAGCCATATCTCTCCACTTTTGTGCATATCCTTTGAAACTTTCTTTTGGTCCCATAGACATGCCCCTTAGTTGAGTACGGGTTGGCGCAAGATCAGCATTGTATTGGTACTGTTTGTAAAAAGCAGCAGCTAATTCTTCCCAAGTATGAACCTTGGTATTTTCCAGCTGGTAGTACCACTCGAGTTGTGTACCCGACAGACTTTCTTGGAAGAAGTGAATCCACAATTTGTTATCCGTTGTATGAGGTTGTATCTTCCTCACATAGGATCTCAGATGTAGTTTCGGGCAAGAAACTCCATCATATTTTGCAAAGACAGGAACTTTGAATTTTGGAGGGATAACAACATCCGAGATGAGCCCTAGATCATTGAAATCTAAGCCAGGTATTTTCTGTATCTCCATAGCTTTCATACGGTCTTCCAGCTGTTGGTATTTTTCATCATCCGGTTCGTCCCCAGAATGATCATTTTCTTCATTTGAAGAGAGAGAGGGTTTGGCTGAACACTGGTTGCTTTGATTGTCTTCTTGTTCACCATCACCGACTGTTTCAGGGATCGGTGGCTTTTTGAACTTTTTGACTGGGATTTTGATCTTCCTTTTCAGGTGACTCATGCCTACAGATCCTTTGGGCTTCTTTTTCTTCTTGATTATCAGGGCTTTCAGTTCTTGTTGCCCCTTTGCCAGTTCCAGAATTGCCACTTGAACTTGGGCATTCTGTGCTTCGAGGTTCTTGATGCTTGTCTCGGATTCCATCTCTTCTGACTGAAATAAACAGCGAGGAGATGAGAAATCCGTCATGTGAACCTGTTATGCAATGTGTATGACTGGATGCCATGTGTATGCAATGTATGAAATGTATATGCAATGTATATGAATGCAATGTATGAAATGTATATGCAATGTATGAAGTGAAATGTGTGTGCAATGTTTCAAGGATCTTAGAGTTTAGATTTGTTAAAGAAGAAACAAACGTTAGTTAATCAATTTATTTCTTTTTTTTTTTGCTTCTTTTTTCTTTGCCTCATTTGGGCTTACAAGACAGAAATAAAATAAATGATCCTTCAGGTCTCCCGTGGACGCTTTCTCTTTGCCCCCAGGAATGTGTTGATCTGTTGTTCTTCTTGAAGCTGTCCGGTGAGCTCCAATATCCTTCTCTCATAGTCTTGACAGTATGATTTGAAGGTGTCTCTTTCCTCTTTGAGTTGAACCCAAGATTTTTGCAACTCTTCTAGGTCAGTTGGCATGTCCGGGTGTAGAATAACTTGAGGTTCATATCCTTCGACCTCTGGTTCAATAGTCACAGGTAGAACAACAGGATATGGCATAAGGAGTTTCTGAGCATGAGTGCGGACCCATCTGAGGTAGGGTTCCATAGGAATAGAATTCCATCGCCCCAAAGTTTTGCTTTCTATTCTATAGACACTGTCCCATGCATGTATGAACCTTCGTCGGTGTCTATGAGAATCACTCTCGTAATCAAACACAATGCCATGGATAATCATGTCATGAGGACCGTTGCTCCTTGCATATCCGAATTGGCGTAGAGCTAAAGAGGGATTGTAAGTGATGCCTCCTTTGATGCCAAGGAGTGGCACATTAGGGTATTCTCCACAATGATCAATGATAGTAATGTCTCTTTGAAAGAAGTTGTTCCACCGGATATCTGAATGAGACAAAGACATAATCCTGTGAGACCATTGCATTCTTTGTTCATTTCTCAACACTGATCGGGGAAGATGAAATGTAAACCACCTAGCCAGTAGTGGTATACAGCACATGAGAGTTCCTCGTTTCTTCACGGTACGAGTGTGTAGAGAATGTAGAATGTCTCCCAGCAAGGTTGGTACCGGGTTACGGATTAGGAAAAGGTTGATGATGTGTACACTTATGAACTGGTCGGGATTTGGGAATAAAACCAACCCATAGATCAAAAGTGCCATAACTTCCTCAAAAGCTGGATAACTTTTGTTTTCTAGCAGTAGTCGAGCCTTTTCCAACAAGAACTTGGCAAGCAAAC
The DNA here is from genome assembly GCF_029867415.1 of Vicia villosa. Lineage (NCBI taxonomy): Eukaryota > Viridiplantae > Streptophyta > Magnoliopsida > Fabales > Fabaceae > Vicia > Vicia villosa. The sequence goes on along the minus strand of NC_081181.1, from coordinate 39,128,965 downwards.
CCTTAACTCCACTCTTTGTTTCCCAATTGGACTTGATTTCTGATTTCCGCAGATGTAAAGCAGCAGCAATGACTTCAGGTTTTGGAATCCTTTCTAAACCAGTGAAAGGTAATTGATTTCGAATAGGTAATCCCATTAGTTCAGAGAATTCTTCCAAAGTGGGTACCAACTGGTAATCAGAAAAGGTAAAGCAATGATGTTCAGGGTCAAAGAACTGGAACAGGACCCGTATCATGTCTTCTTCGAATTTTGAGGTAACCAAATGGAGTAGGTGACCATGCCTTTCAGTGAATTGAACATTCCTGGGGAATTCTGACACTAAGTCTTTTAGTTCAGATGGTACCGTTGAGATGTTGATTCGGATGTAATCTTTGGTGGCGGGAGCCATTACCTGCAAAAACAAAGGTAAACTCTTTGATCCTTGAAGTGTTTGGTGCAAAAATGATATGCTTATGATGCAAACATGTGGCACACAAAAACAAATCAAACAATAGCCTTAGGTTTAAAGGCTTGCATGGAGCTGATAGGTGATACCCTCCCCACTGAAGTTGAGTTGGTTAAAACCTGTCCTAGAATAGTATTCGGGTTCTATGATCCTTGGAAGTAACATCTCAATGCGGCGCTCGAGCGGCCGATCAAAATATTCCTCGAGGATAACTAACTTCGATCAATTTCAAAGCTAGCCACTTAATAGGCCACAAGTCAAGTTCAACTAAAAAGGTTCTAAGACAAATTAGTGTTTAATGACATTTCGGAAGCCTAATATACTCCTTGATCGTTTTCAAGGGACATCAGTATAAACCAAAGTATCGCACTAATGATGACTACCAGATCAACCGTATCGGTACATGCCGTACAGTTTCCTTGGTCTATTGTCATATACTTAAGGTATCTCGAGATTCGGGTTAGAATCTTTCACACAAGCAAAATACCCAAACAAACCTTTGAAAAATAGAGCAATCAAGTCAAACAATTGAAAACATCGACCTATTCTCTTAAGGTAACCCCTTTTGAAAACATTTTGTTTTTGAAAGTATTTCCCCAGCAGAGTCGCCAGTTCTGTGGACCTCCGTTTTTTAATCCCGGGCCATACCTCTGTTCTGTGGAGATACGTGAACTGACTCTTTTTTATCGCTTAATGCTTTCGCATTTTTTTGAAAATTCACAGAGTCGCCACCGACCTTTTATTTTATCCAATTAAGGAAAGGTTTATAAAAGAAACAGAAAAAAGACCTTTAAGAAATTCTGGGTAAGGGGGTAGGTTATACAAAGGGAAGGTGTTAGCACCCTTTGTATCCATGGTTATCCATGGGCTCTTAAGTTTGCTTAGCTCACTTGTTTTTCGATCACTTTTCAATTGCTTTAGAATGCTCATATGTGGCTTCAAATACTTTTGTAAATTGAATTTTGTAATGATCCGTGTGTGGATGTATACAAAATGCTTGTTTATCTTTCGAAAGATGTTTTGAAAAGAACGTTAACTTTGTAATAATCCGTGTTTGGATGTATACAAAGTATTGTCTTTTTTGAAAGTTTTGTTTTGAAAAAACAACAGTGTATGAGAATTTTGTTTGTTTTGATTTGAGCAAGCAAACTAGGAGGTCTACCCTGAGTTGTAAGGTCTTTATCCCATTTCCTTTAAAAATCTATCCTTTCACCGGATATAAACGCAAGGTTCGATTTTGTACTCAAAATAGTAGAATTTTGACTTTGATTTTGAAAAGAATGAGAAGGGATTACCTTAAGAGGTGCAAGTGTGATTGTGATTGTATTCAGATATTTTATCTTTGAAGTTAGTGATCTAACGGTTCAATTTTATCTTTGACATACACGCAGTTTATATTTGCTGGAAATTAAAATGCGGAAATGTAAAGTGCGGAAAGTAAATCTACGCTATTACATCGATTGTGCAGGAAATGTAAACTAGCCTATTTACATGAATTTGACATCCTATACATTTATCTAGGAATTTAAATTGCAAGAAAAATAAAAGGCATGTTTTTGGATTTTTTTATGATTGATTTTAATTATAATTAATGCATGATTAATTAAATTAAAATGAAGAAAAAAGATGAAAATAGATTTAAACCTAGAAATTAAGCTTAAAATATGTACAAAATATTTGTCAATTAATTTTAAAACAAAACTAATTTTTTTTGAATTTTTGGAATTGATTTGAAATTGATTTAAGTCAATTAAAACATAATTATGCAAATAATTATACAAATAATTAAAACTTAAAGATAAAATTATTCAAAATATGTACAAAATTAGTTTATAATATATAAACAATATTTTATACAAAGAACAATTTTTTTTATGATTTTTTGATTGGTTAGAATAATTAAAAAGCAAATATATAAATATATACTAATTAATTATGCAAAATATTGAAATTTTGAAGAAAAATAAAATATGTTTATTTCAGAAAATAATATATTATTTTAGAAGTCTAAAAATATTTTTTGTGTATTTTTTGGATTTTTAAAACTATTTTTAATTAATTTAACAAAGAAATTAAAATAAAAATAGAAAAGAAAGGATACTGATCAGGTGTGGTTGGATTGAGAGTCCATGGTAAGGACTGCTTTGTCTGGCGCGTTGGATGAGCTGGCAAGTGGATCAGAAGGCCCAGATGGTGAGGGACCATGGCACGTGACGTACCTGCAAAACACTGAATCCAAAGTTAATTTAAAAACACGCGCGCGCCTCCCAACCAATCAGAGGACGCCACGCATCATCTTCAACCTTCAGATGGGTTTTTACACCGTTCATTTGCAGGTGGTGTAAAAACTCCAATCTTTTACACCTGTTAATAATAGCGAATACAAGCAAACAACAACATAAACTTGGCGCGATGCCACCATTTAATTCGTTTTGTTCATGCGAGTTCAATGATGCTATTTAGAACTTCTAATTTTGCTTATTTCAGAAAGCCCTAAATTTTAGGTTATGAACCCTAAAATGGTAACTTCGTGTATAAGCGTCTAAAACTTAATTAAAGTTCCAGAAATGATCTACACACCACACCAAGTCCAAATATATGTCTACATCGTGCTAGATATGCTTGTGTTATGAGATACAAGTCAGTTTTAGTTTGGACAAATCGTGACCTGTATAGCTCGATTCAGTGAGGTTTAAGACTTGCAATTGATTGGAATAGCTTCAGTGAAGCTCAGAGATGATTTTTGAATGCTTAGTTTGTATTGAAATTGACTGAAATTAAAGACTCGAATTTGAATTTTCTTTGAAATTTTTCAAGTGGTTACAAGTGTATTATGAGCAAGGCTTTGTTTCTGATTCGTCTCCCTTTGTTACTGAAACATGCTAGGCTATTTATAAGCATTGAGTGCTTAGAATTGAAGCTAAGAAGCAACTAGTTGCCTTTGTGGAATTCTTGCATTTTTTATATTAAAAAAGCTTTGAATTATTGACCAAGTCTTCTTGTCTTCAATGCACCTGCCTTGCTCTTCAATTCTCTGCAGAAAGATGAAGATTCCTTGGGTGAGTCATGCTTGGAAGTTAAGCTACCATTTATCCATCCATTTTCCTTTTAATTTTAATCTTAAAATAAGATAAAATCAAGCAAAAAATGAATAAAAATGGTGTGGGCCTTGTCTTGGTCGTGGGAGGCCCATAATATCATGGAAATGATGTTTGAATGCTGAAAACTTGGGCCCATTTGGAAAAAATACATTTTTGAGCAATGTTGGTTTCATGCCTTTTCCCAAAATTTAGCCAACTTCAACAAGGTGTAAATCCCTCAATTTTTGTCATATGAAGGAGTTCTTGCACTTTTTGGAAACCTCAAAGAGTCCTCTAACCAATGTCTTTGGTCTCATGTCAAAATGATTTTTGATGCTCCTTGTGTGTCCTTTTGAAAAAAGTGTCTTTTTGTTGACTTTGAAAATGACCTGTAATGTCTTTGATCATATTTTTCAAATGGTGAATCCAATGACCATGGGATCAATGGCATTTGAAAGATAATTGAATTTCCTTCAAAATAAGCTTTGGTTTGAATTTTTTGGATGAAGTATGAGAGAGTTATGATCAGTCAAAGTTGAGTTGACTTTTCAGGCAAAAACCCTAATTTTGAATCTTAGGGTTTTGTTGATTTTTTATCTTTCCTTGATGAATTATGATCATCCAATGATCAAATGATGAATCCTTTGACAAAATATGGACTTTGACAAAAAATTTCATTTTTGACTGTCTGTTGACTTTTTGGTCAAACGGGTCGTCTGTTGACTGTTTGAGCTGCTGACGGTGCGTCTGAGTGAATTGAAGTTTGAAAATTTGTATGATGGTACTTTGAGATATATGGATGTGTATGAAATCCATTTGAGCTCTCAAAAACTTGTTTCTCCTGTAAAAACAAGAAAACCCTAGTCAGGGACTGTTTATGTAGGAGACAGTTAAGTGTACCTGATTTTTGTGCAGTGTTGAGTCTCTGCTAATCGCGTGATATTCAGAAGACTTCTAGCACAAAGATCTTGGAATTTTGAATTGTGAAAGATTGATTTGATTGATGGTACAAAACACTGAGAATTGTACTGCCAGCAGTTTGGCTGTCAACTGACTGTTCAGGTATTGACGTAGCAGTTAGAGTGAAAAATCAACAGTCAAGGTTAATTTTCTTTTTTGTTGTTTTTGTTTTTGTTTTATGTGAAAAATGAAAGTTTATTTACATGACTTGTTAAAAACATAGACATAATAAATAACTAATATACTGTTACCAGTACAGTCTGAGTTTCCTGATTCTGCGCCTGCAAAAAGATTTAACTCTGTACCAATTGTGTCAGTACTATTTATCTGTAAATAAATAAATAGCATGTGTGAAGTAATAAACAGTATTTGGCGTTTGCGTAAGAATAAATTCAACTGCAAGCCACATTACTGTATAAGAAAAATTCTAAAAACTAAGTATTTCATATGTCAGGATATTTGTTGAAATAAAAATCCATGATTATATGAGACTCTTAATTTTCAGATTGGAGTTTTCTTGAAAAATAATGCGGGCAAATTTTGGGGTATAACATATGCCAAGAATGGAAAAATGTTCCTGTTGACCTTGTCTTGAAATAGAGCTTTGATCCATGTGTAAAATGGGACTGACGTTGACTGCTCCACCATTCTCAAACTTTCCAAAATTATTCTAAGTGTAGAACTTTCTTTTTATGGCAACTTCAATTTTCAACTAACTTTCCAATTTTGGCAACTGTGAATATTTCTCGATTTTAATTGTTTTCAATAATATTTTCTCAACCAATTTTCCACCAAAAGTCAACACATGAACATTGATCTGATTTTTTACCAAAAAGTCAACTGTTCTAATTTTCCCAGTTCCAGATGAATTTTCCCGATTAATCAACTTCCAATCCGATTTCCAGTCAGTCTTCAACTAACAGAATCCACTGAATGTTTCCTCAAGGCGCCCATATTGTTTCATACTCAAAAATCATCTCCTGATTATATGTTGACCAAAAAGTCAACAAGGTTGACTTTGGTCAAAACCCTAATTTGGCAATCCTGATGAACCTGAAGCTTGCATCTTCCATTCAATGCATTGAACTAAGGGTAGTAAAACCCTAATCTCAAGAGAAATTCAATGGAGATTATTCCACACCATTAAATCTCAGATCCTCTCTTCTAACAAAGAATTTCCTCCCTAGAAGCTCTTCTTTTTTTATCAATTTCTGAATAGTAACCATGATATGAATGAATGTGTTGGATGAATGACCTAGATGAAGTATGCACATGAATATGATGTGAGAGCCAGTTAGGAATAAATATGTGGGCAAATTTTGGGGTGCAACAGCTGCCCCTGTTCAATCTTCTTGGACCTGAATGTATGAACGACACAAGTTCTGAACATGAGAGGTGTAAGTGGATTGAATACCCAAAAGTACCATCAAAATTTGCGCTCCGAGTAACGGATGGATGACATTTTTTCTTGGATGCTTCCACTTAACAAGCTTCGGCAGGTAACAGTGTGCTATTCCCTTAGGATTCCCTCAAGAGAAGGAAGGATTGGTGATGCCTATTTGCAACAGGCAAGTGCAAGAGATTGATTTTCCATGACACTTTTTTTTGGGAGTACGTGACAAACGTCCACAACAGGAGGGTTAGAAAACTCACGACTCGGAGGTTGGAAACTGACGACTCGCAACATGAGGGTTGGAAAACTGACGACTTGAAGGTCAGAAAGCGAAGGATTCACAACTCGAGGGTTGGAAAACTGACGACTCGAAGGTCGGAAAGCAAAGGATTCACAACACGAGGGTTGGAAAACTAACGACTCGAGGGTCGGAAAGCAAATGATTCACAACACGAGGGTTGGAAAACTGAGGACTCACAACACGAGGGTTGGAAAACTGACGACTCGAAGGTCGGAAAGAAAAGGATTCGCAACACGAGGATTGGAAAACTGACGACTCGAGGGTCGGAAAGCAAATGATTCACAACACGAGGGTTGGAAAACTGACGACTCGAAGGTCAGAAAGCAAAGGATTCGCAACACGAGGTTTGGAAAACTGACGACTCGAAGGTCGGAGAGCAAAGGATTCGCAAAACGAGGGTTGGAAAACTGACGACTCGAAGGTCGGAAGGCAAATGATTCGCAACACGAGGGTTGGAAAACTGACGACTCGAAGGTCGGAAAGCAAAGGATTCCCAACACGAGGGTTGGAAAACTGACGACTCGAAGGTCGGAAAGCAAAGGATTCACAACACGAGGGTTGGAAAACTCACTGGATCTGAAAGGGGTATACCGATAACCACCAGACTTGAACGGGGAGGACTAATCAACACTAGACCTGACCGAAGGATGCCTATAATCACGGGACTTGAAAGGGATGCAAATAATCATTGGACTTGACCAAAGAAGACCAACAGTGGCTAGACTCTATTGGGGATGTTATTAAACACTGGGTTTGCAAGGAAACATTGATGCTCGCGAAGCTTAAGAACTACATGGACCCCACAGGCCGAAAGGAGGGGTGTCTACAAGAGTGACAATCATTCGAATTGCCACACACCAAGTATGGATCATCCAAACGATTGAACTTGACAAACGGGAAATAACCACAAAGATAATGATCTTGACGGAGAATGACATCGTATCCAATCCACCCTGGAGAGAGAAGGTGATACTTCTTCTGGGAATATATTACCTAGTGCTTTTGGAGCACGCACAAACCGACTTATGCATTGATGCATGTTTGAATTTTTTCAATGGCGTAATGCTATATATTCTTGGAAATGCTACGCATTTTTCTAGATGTGATGTGAATGCAATGAAACTATATACAAAACGCCAAATAAAGGCATTAGTATGATAGAGAAGCAAAATCATTGGGGTCCCTTCAGGGAATATTCCATTATCTTTTCAATCGAATATCATCTTTGACCTCGGGCGAGATAAACACCAGGGAGAATCCCCTTGGTGTTGAGAACTCTGTGGGGATGCCAATCTTTCAAGATACCCCTTCTGGTTGTTGACTTGCGAAGCAAAGCATAACTTATGACTTCTCACCATGTGCCACTATTTGGAAGATTTTCAACTTGGGGAGATTCCCTCAATTCACCATGGTGGGGATTAGAAATCCGGATAAGGAACCCTTTTTGGGATGAGTGGAACAACTCCGAGGAGAAATAAACTCCTATGATCGGGGAATGGAACAAACTCTCAGGAGAAATAAACTCCTATACTTGGGGAGTGATTTTTCTAGGAGAAACAAACTCCTATGCTTGAGGAATGGAACCTTGCTGGGGAAGAGCATTATGATACTTCTCAACTTTGTGATGTTCAACTGCACTTTACAGGTGAATGACAGTTCTTCAATACAAACCAAAAGGTTATGCCCCAGGCTGCCTGACTTACGAAGGTATTTGCCTCGAAAGGATCCTTACACCACCCTTACTTGAGATAATTTATTTCAGTACATTCAAGCATTTGAAATGGTTCTTCCTGATCAACGGGTCCTTGAAGAGATTTGTCGAATCTCGACGTAACTGCCCCAAATTGATTGAATTTCACGAGATATTCCTCGTCGTGATTGACCCAGATTGATTGAATTTTGAGAGAGCTGTCTCGACATCACTACTTTAGATTGGTCAAAATCAAGAGAGAGATTCCTCGACTTGATTGACCCACATTGATTGAATTTGAGATGTCAAACCTCGATTTGATTGCCCCAGATTGGCTGAACTCATGAGAGAGATTCCTCGTCGTGACTGCCCCTGATTATGTACATCTTACCAGAATCCTCAAGTTTACTTCTTTTGAAGTCAAACAAACTGTAGAAGCAACTTCACCACACTCAACGGAGTGTTCAAACTTTTCTCCTCAGGGTACTTAATCAAAATACATCTACTCAATAGAGTATTCAGACTTCTCCTCTCAGGGTGGTCAATCAAATGAGGTATCAACTGATTTGCTCAATGGAGCATTCAACCCTTTACGGAGTTCTCAGGCACTTGTCCCTTAATGATCAAACAACGGGGGCATCAAACTGCATATGCTCTATGGAGCCTTCAGACAACTTTCTTTGATAATGATTTCTTTTTACTCTACGGAGTTCTCAAGTCTCTTTTACTTTGACATGATCAAGATCTTCATGGATTCTCATCATAGAAACTTCCTTGATGTTTAAGCAAATGTTTTGTATGCGAAAGAATGTTAATTCTGAGAATGATAATTCTAATGCAAAGCCTATGTTAATCTTGAAGTTTAAACAAAACTTTTTATGCAATTAGGTGGCCACCTCTTGTGAATGAAATGTAAAGCGGGCATACAATACCAACATAGATATGTGTTACGCTTCATTGGGAGTCAGCTAAATGCTATCTCATTGGAGTGCGAGTTCGAAATAAATCCTACTTCAATTAGGACTTTTAAGGGTTGTAACTTGGCCTGGTTCATGGTTTTTAGAAACAAAGGATTTTTAGGCTCAAAATTATTTGGTACCCACCCCCTTCATGATGTTCTCCATTCCTATATTCAGTTAACTCAATCATGAGTGTTCGTCCCTCACAAGGAATTTTTTTTTAACGGTTGAGGAATCAATGAGGTTGAGGAAGATGACAGAGTCGGCAGATTGAAAGAGAAAAGAGAGGGAGAGAGGAATAGAAAGAGAAAAAAATGAAGGGGGTGATTAGTGAAAAACAGCTATAGCAAAAGGGAAAGAATAGTTTAATAGGTGTACAAAAAATAGAGATGGGTAGAATGGTATTTTCTATATGTATAGATTTTCTTATATGGTAGATTTGATGGAATTGTTTGTAATTTAATTGAATTGAAAAAGAAATTAGAGTTTGTTAGAAAACTCATGAGTCCAAGAATACCAATTGTTGTCATGGTGTATGTATGATAAATTGATGATGAATGAAAATGATGAGCTTCATAACTAACTCCCTTTTCTTTATTCTGTTTTTTCTTATATGTTTTGTACATGTACATAGGGGCTGAATGATGAACATGGATGGATAGATGATTATGGAGCAAACTTATCTCAGGCATATGGAGCATGGAATGAAGCTTTGCTATTTTGTCTTTTCTCTAAATTTGTTTTTTCCTGATTATGTAATGTAATAGGATTTTGGTGTAGTGTACTATGTGTATCATGGTGTAAAAATGTGTGTATTCATGGTGTAAAGTAGATTCAATAAGAATTATGTATAATGTATTACTAATGCAAATTGACTTTACCTATACCTTTATTCTATTTCAATTAAACTATTATTTTGTTTTTATTAAACAATATCACCAAAAGGAGGTATTATAAAACAATTCAATTAATAAACTATTGAAATTAGACAATTAAAAGAATACTAGTTACTTGAAAATAAATCTACCCAAATGCCAATGGAAATGCCATATGATTGGAAACCCAATCTTGACCTCAACCATCCCTCCTTTCCTTTTCTAGAATGTAAAAAGGAAAAGAAGAAGGAACAAACAGTTAAACCTTTGACTTTTGCTCGGTGTATGCTGATGAATAATGCCGATGAAACTTAGGCCAAAATAATGCAAATGGCACAGTTCAACTGTGATCTTATGCTTGAATGAGATGATAACATGATCATATGAACTGATCATGATGAATATGAAATGTCTTTTAACTTATGAACATGGATGTTGTGGACTGGTCATTTCATCTCTATATGAAATTAGAATCAAATGACATGGAGGACACTGAGGGTAAATTTGAAGTATGACAACTTCCCCTATTTAAATATTTTTAATCGGAGGGTATGAAGAATGTCAATCTTCATATCATCATGGTAGAAGAAAATTAAATACAAAAGACCCAAATTTAGACCTCTAGTGCAAAGAAATGATATGCAGATTTCATGCAGATGTCCTTGCTAGGGATATGATAGGTCAATATCAACTCAAGAGTTAATACTTCTTCAACAACTGGTTCTAGAAGGTCATATTGAGTCATTTATCAATGAAGGTAGATCTCTGGGGAAAGAGTAGTATTCATCCGTTCAGGCCAAAGGTAGATCCATTTGGAATTGAAACTTTACTAGGGAATCATATTCAGCCGCTTCTCACTGAAGGTAGACTATTCTGAGGATTGAAAGATAATATTCTGTCACTCCTCACGGAAGGTAGATCAGGACAAACATGTCAACATGTTATGCAGCTCTGTCGAGATGTATTCATAATAAAGCATCATATTCGAACGCTCCTCATTGAGGGTAGGTTACTTCATAGGAACTGTATCCAAATGCATCTACTAGGGGAAAATCATGTCCAACCACTTACATTAGACGTAGGCTTCTTCCATCAGGATCATGTCCTGTCTCTTACGTTGGAGGTAGACCACTAGCACCATCATGTTTAGCCGCTCCTCGCTGAAGGTATATGTACTCAACAAAAATCGTATCCAACTGCTTCTCATTGAAGGTAGATTTTCGTAACAAAATCAAGAAATAATCATGTTACACCGATCATACTAAAGGTAGACGAATAAAAACATCGTATTAAACAACTTCTTACTAGAGGTAGATGTAGTAACAAGAAATCATATCCAGCCGCTCCTCACTAAAGGTAGATTCTTGTAACAAACTCAAGGGATGATCAAATTCAGCCGCTTACACTGATGATAGATCAATAGAAATATCATATTCAACCGTTTCTCACTGATGGTAGACACTGAAGGATAGAAAAACACTTAGAAAGGGGGGGGGGGTTGAATAAGTGTAGCTTTAAAACTTGTAAGATAAAAACAATTTGCACAATGATTTTTATCCTGGTTCGTTGTTAACTAAACTACTCCAGTCCACCCCCTTGGAGTGATTTACCTCACCTGAGGATTTAATCCACTAATCACACGAGATTACAATGGTTTTCCACTTAGCCAACTGCTAAGTCTTCTAGAGTATACTGATCACAACCTGATCACTCTAGGAACAATCTGCTTAGATACCTTCTAAGACTTTCTAGAGTATACTGATCAACAACCTGATCACTCTAGTTCTTACAACTTAATGTAAACAAATTCTAAGAGTTACAATGCTTCTTATAAAGCTATTATAACAACTGTGATTTCTCTTAAGTTTAAGCTTAAATCTCACTAAGATATTACAACAGCAATGTAGTGAGTTTGATGAAGTTTGAGAGCTTTTGAATTTGACAGCGTTTCTGTATAATGTGCAAGTGTTGTATTCAGAATTCGTAACCTAGCTTCTCATCAGAACTTCATATTTATAGGCGCTTGAGAAGATGACCGTTGGGAGCATTTAATGCTTTGCGTAATCTGTACAGCATTGCATTTAATGTTTCACTCTTTTGTCAACTACCTCGAGCCTTGTTTTTGCTGTGTCTACTGACATTGCCTTTAATAGCTTCTAACGTTCCTTTTGTCAGTCAGCGTAGCCTGCCAGTCTAGTACTTGCTTCTGATCTGATGTTTGTGTGAACAACGTTTGAATATCATCAGAGTCAAACAACTTGGTGCAGAGCATCTTCTTGTCTTCTGACCTTGAAGTGCTTCTGAGCGTGATACCATGAGAACTTCAGTGCTTCTGCTTCTGATCTCAAGTTCTTCTGATGCTTCCATAGACCCATGTTCTGATTCTGCTTGACCATCTTCTGATGTCTTGCCAGACCATGTTCTGATGTTGCATGCTGAACCTTCTGAGTCAGTGCTTCTTGCACTGATTTTGTGCATACTCTTTATATAATTCCTGAAATGGAAATTGCATAGCATTAGAGTACCACATTATCTCATACAAAATTCATATGCTTGTTATCATCAAAACTAAGAATATTGATCAGAACAAATCTTGTTCTAACAATCTCCCCCTTTTTGATGACGACAAAAACATACATAAATGATATGAATTTGCGATCAAAATATCAGACGGCTAAAGACAATTAAACAACTATAGCATAAGCATATAAACATAGTGTGTGAATATGTCTCCCCCTGAGATTAACAATCTCCCCCTGAGATAAATAATCTCCCCCTGAAATAAATACTGGAATAATTTTATAAATTAAGGACTTCCCTGAGTATTTTCCATTTCAGTTGAGACGAACACATATGCTTAGATCTTCCGAACATTCATAGCTTCTGATTCTTGCTTCCATAAGATAGCTTCAGAACTTGAACTACTTAGATCTTCAGAACATTCATAGCTTCTGATTCTTGCTTCCATAGGACAGCTTCAGAACTTGAATTTCTTCTTGAGTCATTGCATGCTAGATTGTATCAGAACATTATTGAATGTACCAGAGCATCATCGGAGCATCTCTACATCCTGAAATGTTACAGAACAAGCTAAACGACAAAAGTCAGCATGAATGAATCAGAACATAAAATATGTATCAGAACATATGATATGTATCAGAGCAAACAAAAGTAATGTTTCAGAGCATATTTTAGAACTAAAAACATGCATCAGAACATATAAGGAATAAGAATGTGTTAGAGCATACTCTATCATCAGAATATCAGAACATTCTTCCTTCTTGCTTCTGATCTTGAAGCTTTACAGCACTCAGCTCGCTTCAAGTTCCATGAGCTTGATTCCATACAGAATTGCTTTTCCACATGTCTTTGCTTCTGATGTTGAGCTTTTAAGAAGATCTTCACTTCCTGCAAAACACTCAAAGACATAGAACTTGCAAGTTCTGTTAGAGATGTGGAGACTTTCTCCCAGCAACTGATAAAATAAATCAGATCATTTATCACATTTTCTCCCCCTTTTTATCATAACATCAAAAACATAAAAGATTCAGATGAAAAACAAGACAAATATTATGAGAGAAGAAAAGATAAATTTCATTGATAGCAAGGAGAAATTATCAGAAATACAAGAGTACATGGAAGATGCATAGAAAACAGATGCAGCAAACAAAGAAAACAATCTAAAGCTTGGACATGATCTTGGCCAGCATGTCATGAATCCCATTGTTGCTCTCAGTCTGCCTCTCCATGAAGGTGCGGAACTCAGCATTGATCGTTCGTTGCTCATCCATGCGAGAAGATAGCTCAGCCTGGTTCTTCTGAATAACTTCCAGAGTCTTCGCGAGACGAGAAGGTTCATCAGAAGAAGCTTCACAACTTCTGTCCAGAGGGATAGCATTCTGAACCGCAGCTTCTATTGTCAGATCATCACCTTGATTTTCCTCAACGGGAATAGTTTCAGCAGGATGATCTTCAGCATCTGCTTCTTCCATAGAAGCATCTCCATAAACTGCAGCAGGCACCTCAGAATCTCCATTCTCAAGAGCCTGGAGAATGGCAGCCAGATTCCTTGGAGCAGAAGGACCTTCAACTTCTGGAGGATCGGCAACTTCTGGGATGACCAAATCAGGGTCTTTTTCAGAAGGATTCTCCCTCAGAAAGTCAAACAGCGATTTGAAGGCTCCAATCAAAACTGGATACTTAGGTCTCCAGACCACAATCTCTCTGCAAGGATTGGCTTCCATTGCTGCAGCAATTCTAGCTTCCTCAAGTTCATCCACAAATTTCTTCTCTTCAAAGATATATCTCCCTCCAAGACGACTGAACCAGAAGTCTTCATAACTCCTCAGAATTCCACAAGGGCGTGGAGCGGTTTCTACACAAATTTCCTGAAGTTCTTCAAAACAAGCATCTGCTTTTCTTCGGAAGATTCTCCAGAACTTTCGCATAGCAACATCATTCAGGCCAGAACTTTCAACAATTCTGATAGTATCAAAGACTCTTCTGAGATTACTCCTTACCATTTCAAAAGTTACACCAATAGGATATTCTCGGCGGGATTTTATTTTGGTTATTGGGGAGTCAGGGTTAGGAACAGAATATGGTTGAGGCTCTCTATCCAACCTATAAGAAGATTATGCTTCATTCTCAGAGTCTAACACTACCATTTCAGCTTCAGGATGAGGCTTGGGAGTGTAATTGCAGTCACGGAGAAATTGCTCATGTGATGCAGAATCTGGAATACCAGAACCAGAGGGGTTGTTTTGAGTGGTGGAAGGAATGGGTTCATAATTTGCATGAGAAGGTGGTTGAGAAGTGGATATATTAGAGTGAGGTGGAAAGAGTGTTTGTAGGGGTGGTATATCAAGAACAGGGTTTTCAAGGGCCTGGTCAGAAGCAAGGTTGGTTGTGGGCGGAGATGAAGGAGTGGGAGCATTTTTGATGGGTGAGGGAGGAGGAGTAAGGGTTTTGGTTACAGGAGAGGAAGGAGGTGTGAGAACATGGACTTTTATGGGTGATTCTGATGGGGCTTTTTCTGGTTGATTTACTGGTTTAGGGGTTTGAGCAACAGCTATTGGTGCAACTTCTGAACGTAAAGTAGGAACAGAATTAGGTTCAGAGAGATGAATACCTTTGGATACCTTCTGAACAGCTTCAAACACAGCCTCAAGCTTCTTCTGCTTCTTACTCTTCTGCTCTTCCACAATCTTAGCCTTCCCAAGAGAGATTTCTCTTCTTCTGGCAGATTCCAGTGTCTCCTTCTCACTAGCAACAACCTTCTGACCTCCAACTGCTTGAGTTGTTGGTCCTTGAGATATTTTAACTTGCTGATTCACAGCTTCTTGAACATCCTCATCATCATCAGAGGCATTTATTATTAATTTTCTTTTCCTTGTCTTCTTCTTCTCAACAGCTTTAACAGTTTCAACATTTTTATTCAACTTCTTCTTCTTCTTCTCAGCAGTCTCCTTTACACTCTTCTTAGTTGCAATTGAAACAACCTAAACTTCTTCAGCAACAACTTCTTTAGGCACGACTTTTTCAACAGTAGTAACAACAGCTACACTCTGGACTACCATCTCCTGATTATCAGAAGGATGATCAAATTTTCTTTTAGTCCTTCTTTCCCTTTTCACAGCAACTTCAGGAGCAGCTTCAGAAACAACTTCCGACACAGCAGGCCTGGAAGTAGAAGTTTTCTTGCGACCTTCTTTAGCAGGAGCACCTTTTTCTTGATCTTTTACTCCTTCATCTTCCTTGAGTGACTTCAGATATCTAGTTCTAACTCCTGGCACCTCACTTCTGAAGAAGGGTTCAAAGTCAGCAAGAATAGGATCTCTTCTGCTTCTTGCTCCAGGAAGAGGTTGAGGGGCTTTGATGATAGTATCAATAACACTCATCTTTCTCAAGGTGAGAGCATTCAAGCAACTTCCAGTATTGACAGCCAGATCTTTGATGGTACCTTAAGCTTCCAAGTTCTCAACTACCTTGGAATGAACCAGAAGGTTTGTAATGATTCTTCCAAAAGGAATAATAGTACACTTCTTTACTCTAAAGGCATTTCTGGAATCCCTCACAGCATTCCACATGTGGTTGAATATAATGTAGATAACATCAACCTTCTTCTTAGTGGCAATGCAATACAGAATGTATTTCTGCTCATTGTTGACGAAATCTGCAGCATGTGTTCCTTTCCTGTGATAGAAACACCCCAGAAGAATCTTGGTCCAGATTTTATAAATATCCCTCATGTCCTTGACACGCTTTGTCTCCTTTACGTCTGTGTAAAGGGTAGACAACACTTCTTCACAATCAGCCCTTTGATCAATTTCGTGAGTACCCTCAGGGTTTCTTAGATCGAACATCATTCTCAGGATGTTCTCAGTAATGACCACAAACTTCCTATGGACGAAGGACATAATGGATTTAGGAGCAACAACTGCATGCACCCAAAATTCCTTAACAAGATCTGGGTAGACCGGTCCACAGAACTCAGCAAACAATGAAGTCCACCCTTGAAAAATGATATCTTCTTTAAGATGATATCCATGTTCTTCGATGCTATCAAAATCTACCATGAGTTCACAGATAACTTCCAACTCCTTTTTGGGAATTGAACAGGCAATAACCGGAGTAATTTGCTGATCTTCTTCTCGTAGATGGAGAGGGACAGATGAGCCAACATTGTGAGATGATGAAGCGGCCATTGAAACAGTACTGAGATTTGAAGAACAATTTCTGGGTTTGCGCTTAGGGTTTGAGAAGATACCGAAAAGGTTGCAAAAATGCATGCAAGAAGAAATAGAGAATGGGAGCGAAAAAGATAAACGTTATGATTTGAATTGTATTTATAGAGACGGATTTGAAAATGAATGCAATAAAGTTATGAGAATGAACAGTTACAGAATCAAATGAAATCAATTGCATTAAATGATGAGTGACGTTAGATGAGAGATCGTGGTAAATGAAATGATTTAACACAGTTACCTAGGGTGGCGTCCCATCAGATTAACTCACACTTTTACCAACCGTACATACACGTGTTCACCATCAGAATACTCTTGATGACAGCTGTGTTGCACTTAATAGAACTTTTCATCTTCTGATTCTGATTACTGCTTCTGATTGCTATTCTTTAGAAATGATCTGGTTCTGATAGGATCATCTTTCTTTCCAAGGATCACATCTTCTGAGTGAGCTGAGGTGAGTCTAGAAGATCTTCTGACTGTTGGCTCTTCAGAAATTCTGAGATTCTCTAAAGATGCAGCAACTTGATCTTCTGATTCTTTGCTTTTGAGACTTTCAGCTTCTGGAGCTTTGCTTCTTGGTTCTACAGCTTCTGATATGTCAATATCTATATCTGCAAAATTCTCAAACTGCTTTGGCTTCTCAAGACCAAGCTTATCATCAAATCTGATATTGATTGATTCTTCTACAACCAATGTTTCAGTATTGTATACTCTGTAGCCTTTAGAGCGTTCAGAATATCCAAGAAGAAAACATTTGTGTGCCTTAGAATCAAACTTACCAAGATGATCTTTAATATTCAGAATAAAACACACACATCCAAAAGGATGAAAATATGAAATGTTGGGCTTTCTGTTCTTCCACAATTCATAAGGAGTCTTATTTAGAATAGGTCTTATAGAGATTCTATTCTGAATATAACATGCAGTGTTGTTGCACCTCAAAATTTGCCCTCTTTATTTGAGCTATAAGTTAATAATGACGTTTATTTCGTCATTCAAAAATTGAAGAAATATAATAAAGAGTTTTTCATGGGTTTAAGAAGAAAAGCGTGAAAAATGGTTTAAATAGTGGAAATACGAGAAAATTCGCAAGTCATATTTGGAAGGTGATATGAGCTAAGTTCCCGCGCTGCCTTAACTGTTTCGACGATATCTACGACTTTCGTGTTCGGCTTGGAAGCAAATTCTTTGAGGAAGGTCGCCAGATTTGCAATTTACTTGAGGTTTCGTAGTGAAAAACAATGCTGAATGTAGGGTTTCGGACCTCGGAAAATTCATATCTCATAATCCGCTCGTCGGATTCGCTTGAAAATTTAACTGGAGCTCCGTACCATCATTACCAAGATTTCATATGTTCAGACCGAAGGCCAATTATGCACGGAAAACTCCCAGAATTTTAGGGATCGTCGTTTTGTTTCGGTAAAAAGTGTGTTTTCGAGCATGTCGCGCCGAGTTCGAAAATTCATAACTCCTTCGATTTTTATCGTATGAAGTCCATTCCGGCGGAATTTTCTTGGAAATTTCGTTAGCTTCGATTCTTCGTCACACATGCCTGTTCAGATTCTGAGCCGATGATAGGGTTTTATCGAGTTCTTTGAGCGGTACTCACAAGATTCTGCACTGTCGCACCAGATGAATCGACGTTTCTCGTCATTCAAACGGGCGTATTTTCTTCATCGCTTATCGGATTGAGACGATTCTCGCGGCGACGAGTCACAAATTTGGTCATCTTCATAATGGTATTGGTTTCGTTCTGGAATTCAGAGCCGAACCGAGTTTCCTTAAAAACGAGCCAAAATAAGACGCATTGAGGGCAATTTGGACATTTCGCGTTGA
Organism: Vicia villosa; assembly: GCF_029867415.1. Lineage (NCBI taxonomy): Eukaryota > Viridiplantae > Streptophyta > Magnoliopsida > Fabales > Fabaceae > Vicia > Vicia villosa. Next base: position 39,110,677 of record NC_081181.1, on the reverse strand, counting down.
CAATATATAAACATTTTTCTCTTCACAAATCAAGGGAGAACTCTCATAATTTCAATTTCACCCAAAAAGATCAAAAACACTTTCTCTCAATTCTCTCTCAATTTTCTTGGATCAAAACCACAAAAACTCACAAAAACTTCATCAATTTAGGATCAAATCTCAAGAACAAATGAAGATCAAAGCACAAATCAAGATCTTCTCCTCCGATTAAAGTGTCGCGCATCTCTCTCCCTATCAAAGGATCTCACGCGCCACTCTCTCCCTCACATCTCTTGGATTTCGTTCGTGTTCGCGTCGTATTCGCGTTCATGTTCATCCGATCTCATTCTCTTCATTCGATCCGGTAAATTCACTACAAACCTTGCTAGATCATTGATTTTGTTGCTTAATTCGACATTGATCATGATGATTTTTGATTGTGGATGATGGATCTATGATAATTGATGATGATAATTGCTTGTTGATTGATTGATTTGTGTTGATCTTGATTATTTGATTGAATTTGAAATTTATCGTTGAATTGTTGATGATGCCACATGCATGTTTCTTATGATCCAAGAAATTGCATGCTAAGTGTTCGATGATTTGAATGTATGAAGCATTTGTGCTTACTTTTGAGTTCTAGCATGTGATGATTGATTGTGGAATAATAATTCATGATGCCTACGCTAAATTGATGCCATTTGAGGTTTGATAACGATTACTCTTGATGATATGATCACAATGCTTACGATTAAATGCTTGCATGCTAATTGTTCGATGGAATGTTTAATTTTGCTCTTAAAGACCGATCAATTTGCTGAATAATGTGTTTGCTCTTGACTCATAGCGTTGCATATTTGATATTTGCTTGTATGCTGAACATTCATGAAGAATGGCATCATGTTTCCTCGCGAGAAAATTTAATTTTCGGCATTTGGCACTGTTAGGTCGACCCGGGATGAGTTTAGGTCGACCTAAAACCTTCATTTTTGATCCTGGCACTGTTAGGTCGACCCAGGGTGAGTTTAGGTCGACCTAAAACCTTCATTTTTGACTATGGCACTGTTAGGTCGACCCAGGGTGAGTTTAGGTCGACCTAGAGCTGTTTCTTTCATTTCTGGACCTGTTAGGTCGACCTAGGTCGAAGGTAGGTCGACCTACTTTTGCTTCCTTTACTTCCTAACTTCAATCTTTCATATCTTTTTGCTCGTAACTCCGATTTGCGCATTCTTTATATCGTTGGAAAGCTTGTGAAACGTGCTATATTGTGAGATGATTGGTATTGATTGATTGTGGTTTATTCATCTTTGTTTTCCCCTTGACATTTTGTTGATCATTTCATGTTTGCATTAGTTATTCATTTTCTTTTAGATTAGAATGCAATAACGCAATTCCGATTGCGATGTTTTGTTATCTCTAACTTGTGTGCTAGTGTGCAAGGCTTTTGGATAGTCATCGATCGATGCTTATTACGTGGGTGTTCCGCTTTATTCGCGGGATACGATCTCATTCATTCGCATCGTGTTCTCATCTTGGAGAACACGCTTCTATTACTTTATATCTGCTTGTTTGGTTTGCTTGTTCCTCTTGCAGGTGTATTGTGATTATGCTCGACGCGCATGTCGACTTTTGTGTGCTTTCATCGCTAATCGGTGTGCTGACTATTTGCCTTTGCTTTGCTAGCTCGCTCGCGGGATCCTAGTTTCCTTGCTCTCTTCGCTTTAGTTTACGGATCATGATCCGTTTGGTATTGATTTCGTTTCATTTTATTTTTCTTGCACTTTATCGCTTTCTCGCATCATCCTTTAACATGAGAAATAGGACCTAGACATGCATCTGGCCAAGCCCTCGAAAGAGGCTCTGTTTTTGTTGGTGTGTTTATATTTGTGCTTTGCGGCAGGGAGTCACGGTGTAATAAGTCCTATATGGCACTCCGTTAAGTCCTCATGGAAGGCACGCGGAAAGGGTTAGCAATCAACCCCCGCCTAGTCTCATCGAGTCCGTTCATTATGCGCATGCTACGCGTGGCTCGCTTTTGAACCTGCACAAGATCTTGTTATCGAGTATGTCAGGAAAAGGGTTCATGCAGCCGGACCCCCGCCTTTCTTATAGCTCGCGTCGCTCGACGTTGATGCTCGGTGTACGCACGCACCGTTTTCCTTTACGATCCGTGACGGCTTGGTTGCTGAGAGGGGACCGCCCTCTTGTCTATGGCCCGATCATTTTCGCGAGGTCTAATGCTTGGTTGACTTGGGTTGAGCTGCTCCCCTTGGCTATGGCGGGACCGCTTTTCTACCATTCGGTCAGTACCGTTGGTTTGTTTGCTTTACGAGCGGATGCTCGTTTGTGTGATATTATTGTATGCTTCCCCTTTTTCTCGTAGGTTGTTAGTTTAGTTAGATTTGCATCCTTTGTATGATAACATTAGGTAGCAAGCTTTCCCCCCTTAGCTTAGGTCTTCCTCATGCATCTTTTAAAATACAAACCACACTCTTTGATTTTCTTTTCTTAAGAACTTGTTATTTCCGCTCCATTCCCAAGCATAAGTCTCCAAAGGTCGAGTAGCGGAGTGTGAATGTAACTCGTTCACCTAAAAAACACAAAACAAACAGAAATTAGTTAGCCGAGCTACGGTACCTCTGATTCCGCAAAACGGATACGTAGGCAGCGGGGTAGGGCCCGTGCGAGTATAACTCTTTCTTTTCCCTACATTATGCATTCATTTTAGTCCAGATTAGCGCATTTTGCTTACACACCCATAGGGTTAGACATAAGCGTGGATACCATCGAGTACGATGGGCGCGAGGGGTGCTAACACCTTCCCCTCGCGTAACCGACTCCCTTACCCTTTTTCTCTGGTCGTGAGACCGTTGTTTTGTTTTGTGGTTTGCTGGCATTCCCTTCCTTTTCAGGATAAATATGTTAGTGGCGACTCTGTTAATTTTCGCGGTAGCGACAAGTGTTTATTGCTTCTGCCCAGAAGTGCTTAGCCATATTGGTCTCATTGATCATGGTTCTGGCCATTTCTTGCAGAGTCCTATTCTTTCGCTCTACAAATCCATTTTGCTGTGGAGTTCTAGGGCAAGAGAAATCATGGGCAATACCATTTTCTTTAAAGAACTCCTCAAAGAATCTGTTCTCAAATTCACCACCATGATCACTTCTGACCTTTATAATTTTGCACTCCTTCTCAGATTGGATCTGAGTGCTGAATTCAAAGAACACTGAATGAGACTCATCCTTGTGTTTTAAGAACTTTACCCATGTCCAGCGGCTATAATCATCTACGATGACTCATCCATATTTCTTCCCTCTGACAGATGCTGTTTTGACTGGTCCAAACAGATCAATGTGCAGAAGTTCTAACGGCCTTGAGGAAGAGACAACATTCTTAGATTTGAATGCAGGTCTGGAGAACTTGCCCTTCTGACATGCTTCACAAAGAGCATCTGATTTGTATTTCAGATTTGGGAGACCTCTGACCAGATTTAGTTTTTTAATCTGAGAAATCTTTCTCAAACTAGCATGTCCTAATCTTCTGTGCTAGACCCATTGCTCTTCAGAAACAGACATAAGACAAGTCACCTTCTGCTTCTCAAGATCAGAAAGATCAATCTTATAAATGTTGTTCTTTCTCTTTCCTGTAAATAGGATTGAGCCATCCTTCTGACTTACAGCCTTGCAAGACTTTTGATTGAAGATTATGTCATAACCATTGTCACTTAATTGACTTATGGACAATAAGTTATGCGCTAATCCTTCTACAAGAAGTACATTAGTTATGGAAGGAGAGTTAGCAATACTTCTGGTTCCAGAGCCAATAATCTTGCCATTCTGATCTCCTCCAAACTTGACTTCTCCACCAGACTTAAGCACCAGGTCTTGGAACATAGACCTTCTTCCCGTCATGTGTCGCGAGCACCCAGAGTCCAGGTACCATGACATTTTGTGCTTTGTCTTCTTTGCTGCTAAGGATATCTGCAACAGAAATTATCTTCTCCTTAGGTACCCACAATTTCTTGGGTCCTTCCTTGTTAGTTTTCCTCAAGTTTTGATTGAACTTGGGTTTAGCATAATAGTTAACAGGAGGAACAGCATGATATTGTTTAGGTTTGGTAGCATGATATTTTTTAGGTTGTATCATATGCTTCTTGGTGTGTGTAGTGTTAAAACTCTGTGCATGTGAAGTGAGCCTAATATCATGAGAGTGGCCATATTTGAACTGATCATACAATGGTTTGTATGTGATTTTCAAATCATCAACAGGTTCAAATTTGTGTGAGGTATCACCCTCATAGCCAAAACCAAACCTTTTGTTTCCAGAAACACCATATATCATAGAAGCAAGACGACTTCTGCCAATACTTCTAGATAAGAACTTTCTGAAGCTCGAGTCATATTCTTTCAGAATATGATTGAGACTGGGAATGGATTTTTCTGATTCAGAAGGAGATCCAATATCTTTGGATAATTTTAAAACTTTTTCCTTTAGTTCAGAATTTTTCACTTCCTGCTTCTTAGTTTCAAATTCAAATTGCTTTTTCAGCTTTTTGTATTTGATACTTAGATGAGCCTTGAGTTCCAGAAGTTCAGTTAAACTGGAAACTAACTCTTCTCTAGATAGTTCAGAAAATACCTCTTCAGAATCTGATTCCGATGTAGATTCTGATCCATCATCCACTATAGCCATCAGTGCAAAGTTAGCTTGCTCGCCTTCAGAGTCTGATTCTGATTCTGATTCAGAATCATCCCATGTTTCCATAAGACCTTTCTTCTTATGAAACTTCTTCTTGGGATTCTCCTTCTGAAGTTTTGGACATTCACTCTTGAAGTGTCCAGGCTCATTGCACTCATAGCAGACAACCTCCTTCTTGTCAGATCTTCTGCCACCAGAAGATTCTCCTCGTTCAAACTTCTTTGAACTTCTGAAGCTCTTGAACTTCCTTTGCTTGCTCTTCAAGAGTTGGTTTACCCTTCTGGAAATCATGGACAGTTCATCTTCTTCTTCTGATTCTGATTCTTCAGAATCTACTTCTTCAGCCTGAAAAGCATTAGTGCATTTTTTAACATTAGATTTTAATGCAATAGACTTACCTTTCTTCTGAGGCTCATTTGCATCCAGCTCTATCTCATGGCTTCTTAAGGCACTGATTATCTCTTCCAAAGAGACTTCATTCAGATTCTTTGCTATCTTGAATGCAGTCACCATTGGACCCCATCTTCTGGGCAAGCTTCTAATGATCTTCTTTACATGATCATCCTTGGTGTAGCCTTTGATCAGAACTCTTAATCCAGCAGTTAGCGTTTGAAATCTTGAAAACATCTTCTCAATATTTTCATCGTCCTCCATCTTGAAAGCTTCATATTTCTGGATTAGAGCAAGAGCTTTGGTCTCCTTGACTTGATCATTTCCTTCATGGGTCATTTTCAATGACTCATATATACCATAGGCAGTTTCCCTGTTAGATATCTTCTCATACTCAGCATGAGAGATAACATTCAGCAAAACAGTCCTACACTTATGATGATTTTTGAAAAGCTTCTTTTGATCATCATTCATTTCTTGTCTTGTAAGCCTTACGCTAGTAGCTTTCACTGGATGTTTGTAACCATCCATCAGAAGATCCCATAAGTCACCATCTAGACCAAGAAAGTAACTTTCAAGTTTATCTTTCCAGTATTCAAAGTTTTCACCGTCAAATACTGGTGGTCTAGTATAACCATTGTTACCATTTCCATTGTATTGCTCAGCTGAGCCAGATGTAGATGTATTTGTTGGAATTTCACCAGACATCTTTTACTGAAGCGTTTTTCTCTTCCTGAATCTTTTCTAAACACGGTTAAGTGCTTGCACCTTAGAACCGGCGCTCCGATGCCAATTGAAGGATAGAAAAACACTTTGAAAGGGGGGGGGGGTTTGAATAAGTGTAGCTTTAAAACTACTACTCCAGGTTCGTTGTTAACTAAACTACTCCAGTCCACCCCCTTGGAGTGATTTACCTCACCTGAGGATTTAATCCACTAATCACACGAGATTACAATGGTTTTCCACTTAGCCAACTGCTAAGTCTTCTAGAGTATACTGGTCACAACCTGATCACTCTAGGAACAATCTGCTTAGATACCTTCTAAGACTTTCTAGAGTATACTGATCAACACCTGATCACTCTAGTTCTTACAACTTAATGTAAACAAATTCTAAGAGTTACAATGCTTCTTATAAAGCTATTATCACAACTGTGATTTCTCTTAAGTTTAAGTTTAAATCTCACTAAGATATTACAACAGCAATGTAGTGAGTTTGATGAAGTTTGAGAGCTTTTGAATTTGACAGCGTTTCTATATAATGTGCAAGTGTTGTATTCAGAATTCGTAACCTAGCTTCTCATCAGAACTTCATATTTATAGGCGCTTGAGAAGATGACCTTTGGGAGCATTTAATGCTTTGCGTAATCCGTACAGCATTGCATTTAATGTTTCACTCTTTTGTCAACTACCTCGAGCCTTGTTTTCGCTGTGTCTACTGACGTTGCCTTTAATAGCTTCTAACGTTCCTTTTGTCAGTCAGCGTAGCCTGCCAGTCTAGTACTTGCTTCTGATCTGATGTTTGTGTGAACAACGTTTGAATATCATCAGAGTCAAACAGCTTGGTGCAGACCATCTTCTTGTCTTCTGACCTTGAAGTGCTTCTGAGCGTGATACCATGAGAACTTCAGTGCTTCTGCTTCTGATCTCAACTTCTTCTGATGCTTCCATAGACCCATGTTCTAATTCTGCTTGACCATCTTCTGATGTCTTGCCAGACCATGTTTTGATGTTGCATGCTGAACCTTCTGAGTCAGTGCTTCTTGCGCTGATTTTGTGCATACTCTTTATATAATTCCTGAAATGGAAATTGCATGGCATTAGAGTACCACATTATCTCATACAAAATTCATATGCTTGTTATCATCAAAACTAAGAATATTGATCAGAACAAATCTTGTTCTAACAGACACACTAACAACAAATGATCATGTTCAGTCACTCACTTTGAAGGTAGATGTACTAACCAGAAATCATATCTAGCCGCTCCTCACTGAAGGTAGATTATTTTAACAAAGTAAGAGGATGATCATATTCAGCCGTTTCTCTCCAAAGTTAGATTAATAACAGGGTATCATATCCAGTTGTTTACACTAAAGGTAGAAACCACTATCAACATCATATCCAACTGGTTACACTGGAGGTAGAAACCACTATCAATATTATATTCATCCGCTTACACAAAAGGTAGATGTTTCAACAAATGAAATCATATCCAACCACTTCTCATTGTAGGTAGATTCATCACAAGGTAACATTTTCAGACGGCATATGAGTAAGGACAAGGCATGCTAAAAAGATATGTGTTGGTTTGTGGAATTAGTCGGTAACCCTGAAAGAAGTCCAGGCATTACAAATGATATGAGAGCCATACCTCTCATAATAAGATGAGGTTTAGGGAAGAACCAAGCGGAAGTTGGTGGATATGTAACACCCGAGGCTCAATAGGGAAAGTGTCGCACGCTCGCGAAAAAATAATAGAAAAACAGAGTCGCCACCAAAATTTATTTTTCCCCAAAGGGAAGGAAAAACATTGGGAAAACACGGAAGAAAGAAAGGATAAGAAATGGTCTTACGATCCATGATCGGGTAAGGAAGTCGGTTACGCAAGGGGAAGGTATTAGCACCCTTTATGTCTGTGGTACTCCACAGTGTTGTTTCCCTATAATTTGAATTGGCATTATGTTTGGTAAAACTAATATAGTAGCAATTAGTTAGGAAGGATTTGTAACTTGTAAGAGAAAGCATGTGGAAGTTCTATTTGACAAAGGAACATGGTGAGTTGAAATGCTTCAACATCTAGACAACATGTCGAAGAAGATGTCCTATGCAAGCCATTCGACACCGCGTCTGAACTTAACTGTTAATTGGACCAGACTCAACAATTAACAGAGTGCAGAATATTATGGAAATATTATGCAATCTCATGTGGCGCTCAAGTTAAGGATAAAAGTATTTATTTGTTATCTCTGATTTCAAGATATTTGATTAGTTACTAAATATGGAGAATATTTAGGAATCTAATATTTGAAGCACTATTTTCATGGAGAAGATTGTGGAGAATATTTTGGAGTGCTTTTAGCAGCCAGTCCTATCTTTGTGGAGAATATCCTAGAGTGTTTCTAGCAGCTAAAATTGTGGAGACATTTTAGGAAATAAATGATTGAAGTCCTAATTTTAAGGAGAATATTTTGGAGCGTCTTTAGCATGGAAGATGTTGAGACTTTCTAGGAAACACATGATATTGTTCCTATTTTTATGCAGAATCTTCTGCAGATTTGTAACAGCTGATGAACTCTGATTGAAGGCCTAAATCCAGTTTGGTATAGGTTATAAATAAAAGCTTTGTAATCATTAGGGCTAGGTTAAGTGAACCTCCCGGGTTGTGGGAAGGTCACCGTAATCCTTGAAGCATGTAGGCAAGAGAAGTACATATTGTTTTTGGAGGAAGCTTTGAAGTAACTCCAGGTTGATGTGTTCGTAGTCATGAGTCTTGGCTAGGGATTGTCATGGAAGCGTGTCTACCAAATTGTTTGTATGTGAAATAGGAATGTTGGGTATTGAGTCGTTACTACAGCTCATGGGACTGGAGAACTATACAACATTACTGCGGTGTTAGGAAGTGGGATGGGGATATTCTATATCTAGAGAGGATCTAGGTAGAAGGGTCATTGGGTAGGGATTAAGTGAGGGGTTATAAATAGGGATGTTTAGCTCTGAATTAATACTGCTGATAGTAGACTTCATTCCTAACTTGGTATGCCCCTAGAGTAGGTGTGTTTGTCACCGAACTGGGTCAATAATTATTGGTGTCATTTATCTTTCGGTTTGGCATAAATCTGTGTATATACCTTGCTAATGTTTCTTGATAGATCACATGTTTCGACATCACTCAACACATCTGGATCTGTTATACCAGAAATTTACACAGGATCCACTGAAGTTTGTTTCTAATCTAAAGGTGTAAAACGAAAAGTCTAAATCCTAATGTTAGAAGGGAATGCATGTAAAAGAAGGAAAAGAAAGTACAGGGAAAAGAAGGAATTTTTACAAAGTTGCTCTAGCTAGACCCCGCGACCTAATGCACACGTATCCCTTTTAAGGAATCAGAGTGTCGTAGTTCGGCTCAATAGTTCCTTTTTTGTTTTTTATGTTTTTTAGTGGACAAAGTCACATTCTCATTCTCTATCTGCGATCGAAAGGAAGTAACATGTCCGATTAAGGGAAAGAAAGCCCTGAAGGCAAAAGAGAATTTTTTGTTGAGTGTTTTTTGTTGTAGATAATGATAAGTGGACCCCACTGCAATGACACTCTTCACCTTTCTACTTTATTAAAGTTTAGGACTTGAACCACACCAAAGACTATGGATGAAAAAAACGCGAGGTAGGGATTGCACCCGCTTACCCTTTTTCATCTCTTAAGGCTCATGGAAGTATGGTTCTTATCAACATTTATTAAGTTTTTTTATGAAGAGTTTTGTTGGGTATTTCTTAAGGGAAAAGTTTATGATTTGAACCACACCAAAGACTCTGAATGAAAGAAGAATGAGGTAGGGACCACACCTGCCCACTCTTTTCCATTGCTTAACGCTCATGATAGTGTGATTCTCATCTTTATTTATTAGATGTTTTGAAAATTGAAAAGGAAAAGAGAAGATGAAATGGAAAGAAAAGGGAATGACTATCATATTATTACCATGTTATGGTTTTAAGGTGTAAATAATTCAATTTAATCAAGGGATTAAAATTGAATCAATGAACCTAAGGGAGCATACATCAAGAGCATCACAAGATAACAAAAAGTCAATACAAGAGATAAGGGCATTTTGGTCATTTTGAATAAGGGAAGATCAAACAAAAATAAAATATAAAACCCTAAAAATATTGAAAGAAAGGTGACATGGAATTTTGTATCTTTTTTTATCAAGAAAATAGAATCCAAATAAAATTTAGAATTAAAATTAAAGTATTAATATTTTTTTAATCTTTTTTCAATTGTTTAATACTAAAAGTAAACATCCAAAATATAAATATAAAATCAAGAAAATTAAAATGACATTCTAGGATATTATTGGTGATTAGAAACTATTTTTTTTATCATTTTTATGGTATTTAAAACTATTAAAAGAAATTCAAAATCATAAGAATTAGCAAATAAAAAGAAAAATAGAAAACAATGGGCCAGGGGGTGCAAAGTTGAATTATTGATCAACTAGCACTTAGTTCAGAAATTAAATGGGCCAGAGGAAGTGATTTCCCTTTTTATTTAGTTGGTTAGTAATTATAACAAAAATGTTTATTTTGATTTTGTTGATAATGTTAGTAATTACAAAATAATGAAATTAAATGACTAATAGTGCTTGATTTTTTTTTAGTGTCAAACCCCAATTTTTGACCCTAAGATTACCAAATTATTTGCATTGCATTCATCAATTAAGATCACAATCTTGAGGCTTCATTTGTGGTGTTGTGCTCATCTCATTTCTAAGAGGGATCATCAAGCTCCCATATTTGTTTAATTTGTTTTGTAGTAACCAAAATAAAAAAAAATGCATTTTGTCTCTTTTATTTGTGTTTTATACGTAAGAGATCGATCGAGAGCCAAGAAAATTCAGAAAGAAAATTTTTGGAAAATTTTGCTGAGGAAATCGATTTACCCATATGGGAAATCGATTTCCATGGACGAAATTTAAAAAAAAAGGAGGGTAACATGATATTATTTTGGCATCAATCACATTTCTTTGATTATTCTTTACTATCACCAATATTCCACATCACTACCATAATTAATTTCCTTCATAAACCCCATTTTAATCCCATTTTTTACCAATTAAATTCAAATTAGTCTCCAAATTACAATTACCAATTTGCCACTACCCTTACTGCCAATTCTATAAATATAGGCCTCCTCTCATTCATTTCACAAGCTTTTGATAGCCAAACTCAGCTTGCAATAATTTCTTTAGAAGCTTTTGATAGCCAAATTCCACCTTGGAAAAATTTCTCTTGAAGCTTTGGAAAGCCAAAATCACTCTTGTAAATTCTCTTCTCAACCTTTCCCAAATTACTTAAAGATCTCCCTCTCCAAAAAGTTAGTGAGATTCACATTGAATCTCACTAATCTTTGAGCTAAATCTTCATCCAAACACTTTTTCTTCATCCATTCTTGGTAGATCAAGGCTTTTTGGTGTTTGTTCTTGAAGAAGTTTATTTCAATTGGTAATTTCTAGATCCACTTCATCCCTCAAGATGTGATCTTTTGTTGATACTGTATGCCACATCTTTGATGTTACTTTGGTGATATTTGGTGGTGATTTTATGGTATTTTCGTGCACAATGGTATCCAAGATCATAAGGTGTTTGATGATATATTTAATCAAGGTTCTATCCCTTTTAATGTTGATTTTTTGAAAACTGTGTGACGGAAATCGATTTCCCCAGGGAGTAAATCGATTTCCAGTACCGTTTTTACGCCAGATTTGAAAACAGCGCGCAGGAAATCAATTTCCCCATGTGGTAAATCGATTTCCTGAAGCCAGAATGCTATTTTTTCCTTTTTAAACTTGTTTTTGATACTTCCTCTTCTCCTACTCCCTTCTTTTGATATCTACTTTGAATTGCAAGTCCAGAGGTCTAATTCCTCTTCAAATTCAATGGACTTAGGGTGTTGATGGGATGAAAATCCTAATCCACAATATTAAGTGATTGAACTTGAAGATGGAAGGAATCTTTAATGTGATTCCATATTTTTCTTCTCTTTTTGTTTGGTCGATGAAAATCTTTGATATCATCGGAATTCATTTGAGTTCTTGATGAAGAGGAGACCGCTATGTTAGAACAAGAATTGTTCTGATCAATATTCTTAGTTTTGATGATAACATTATATATGAATTTTGTATAAGACAATGTGGTACTCTAATCCTATGCATTTTCCATTTCAGGAAATATATAGAGAGTATGCACAATTTAGCGCAAGAAACACTGACTCAGAAGGTTCAAGTATGTAACATCAGAACATGCTCTCGCAAGACATCAGAAGATGGTCAAGCAGAATCAGAACATGGTCTATGAAGCATCAAAAGAACTTGAGTTCAGAAGCAGAAACACTGAAGTTCTTATGGTATCACGCTAGAAGCACTTCAAAGTCAGAAGACAAGAAGATGCTCTACACCAAGCTAAATGACTCTGATATTCAAACGTTATATCTACAAACATCAGATCAGAAGCAAGTACAAGATGGCAGGCTACGCTGACTGAAAAAAGGAACGTTAGAAGCTATTAAAGGCAAAGTCAGTTAAAGCACGAAAAGCAAGGCTCGAGGTAGTTGACAAAAGAGTGAAACATTAAATGCAAAGCTGTACGGATCACACAACGCATTAAATGCTCCCAACGGTCATCTTCTCATCACACCTATAAATAGTGAAGTTCTGATCAGAAGCAATGTTACTAATTTACGAACAACTCTTGCGCAAAAATACAGAAACGCTGTCAAATTCAAAAGCTCTCAAACTTCATCTTCAACCTCACTTCATTTGTAATATCTTAGTGAGATTTAAGCTTAGAATTTAAGAGAAATATCACAGTTGTGATTATAGCTTATTAAGAAGCATTTCAATACTCTTGTAAGAATTTTTTTTACATTAATTTGTAAAAGGTTCCTAGAGTGATCAAGTTGTGATCAAAATACTCTAGAAGACTTAGAAGGTATCTAAGTGGAAAACCATTGTAATCAAGTTTGATTAGTGGATTAAATCCTCAGGTGAGGTAAATCACACTAAGGGGGTGGACTGGAGTAGTTTCGTTAACAACGAACCAGGATAAAAATCTTTGTACAATTGTTTTTATCTTAAGAGTTTTTAAAGTCACACTTATTCAAACCCCCCCCCCTTTCTAAGTGTTTTTCTATCCTTCACGCTACCTCTTTTCTTTTTGTGTGGCATCGCGTTCGGAAAACGATCTACATATCGTTTCTCTCGCATGCATTAAGGTGACTTCTATATAAGTTACTTGGCGATTGGTTAACATAGCGTTACATTCCTTGTCCCGAATCGGAAAAAGATCCAAAATGGTAAAGATTGTATGCGGTTGGTTTAAGACTTATAAAAGCTTATCGTGTAGTTTCTTTGATTCTATCAATCTTATGATGAGCTTTCATTGAATTTAAACCCGAGTTCATCATTCACTCACCATTGATCTTTATTTACTAACTATTTACAATTAACAATTAACTTTACTTTTTATGTTCTTTATTAAATTGTCCTTATTTTATTTTTGGCCTTATGCTTTTATTTTCTCATTATCATTTATCATTCATCATCTTTAAGTTTATGTCATTTTTTCCTTTGTCCACTTGGACGTATGTTTATGTTTCCGCCATTTTTCTTTTGTCCACTTGGACCACATTTTACTTTTATGCTTAAAACACTAATAACCAACTTGAACAATAAAAACCCTTAAGACTCTTTGTGGACTATTGGTTACTATCCTGAGAATTTTGGAGATCTGGACCTCTTGGACTTAGCATTAGGATCCTTGTTACCTTAATACCTCTGGACCTTGTTATCTTACTGCTATTCTGTCTGGAAGTCCTTGGAGTTTACTCCAAGGCATTGGGTTGTTTTCTTTTTGTATATGCAAGGGTTTACTTGAAAGTCCTTGATGGTTAATTCCAAGGCATTGTGATTAGGAATTCATCGGCACACAGCCGTTACTCTGCCCGATTTTTGCCAAGAGCTTTTAATGTATTCCAAAGGCTTGGTGCAAGTTGTGCTAAAGATAATCAAGTTCATCTGGATCCCCAATTGCTATTCTGTTGGTTTAGTGTTGGTAGTCCAAAGCCTTCTTATGTTTGCAAACTCTTTTAAAAATCTTTCTTTAAAAATATCTTTTGCCCTTGTTGGCGTTTCTTTCAAAGTTTAGACACGATTAATTATTATGGTGAGTTGTGATACCCTACGATCTTGATATTGATTGATATGATGGAACCTTTTCCACTTGAGAGAGCTAGTGGCACACTTGTTGATTTTATCCAAGTTGGAGCCCTTCTTTCATTTGTGGTTAAGATCAATGGTTGAGTATTCACTCCTATGATGATAAAGTGTCTATTCCTTTTAAAATCCTTTTTCCCTTTTAAGCAGAACTGCATTAGCTCTGACTTCTCCATTGCACCGAGGAGGTATGTAGGCACAAGATGTAATGTCTTGCCGAGCTTATTTTAAAAACAAACAAAACCCTTTCTTATGCGCACAATATCCTTTTTAATAGCGTTCTCCATTGCTTCTCTAAGTGTGTTAAGCCTATTTTAATTTATCTGTGTGTTTTGTATCTGTATATATTATTGTGTGCTTTGTTTGTTTATTTTCTTTTGGTGCTTGGTGGTTCCTCTGTGATGAGATAAGTCCTAACCCGGACTTGTGAGTACCTTGAGATAGAAGGTGGTAAGACTAATAGTTGCATGTCAGGAGCGATCCTAAACATGAGCAGCATATGGTGGAACCCTAATCAGTAGAGGCCTCATGGAAGGTAGTAATTGTTATTACGAGCTATTGTAAGAACGTTATTACTTTCAATAATGAGTATCCGTAGAAGCTGAATAGCCTAGAGACCCTTTAACTGATCTTAGCCTTTTACGAGCTATTTTGTTTTGCCTTTTTTACTTGTTTTTGATACTTCCTCTTCTCTTACTCCCTTCTTTTGATGTTTACTTTGAATTACAAGGTTAGAGGTCTAATTCCTCTTCAAATTCAATGGACTTAGGGTGTTGATGGGATGAAAATCCAAATCCACAATATTAAGTGATTGAACTTGAAGATGGAAGGAACCTTTAATGTGATTCCATCATTTTCTTCTCTTTTATTTTGGTCGATGAAAATCTTCGATATCATTGAAATTCTTTTGAGTTCTTGATGAAGATGAGACTGCTACCTCTTTTCTTTTCCTGCGACATCGCTTTCGGAAAACGATTTACATATCGTTTCTCTCGCATGCATTAGCACACAAATTTTTATTGACCGGCCTTAGGGGTGAGTTGTGAAGTAATCACGTGTATTGTTTCAGAATATTTATCTTTTCAGTTAGTGATCTAAGTCGCATTTAATTTCTTTTCACTCCCTAAATTACTAACTCATGCAGGTATATAGTACAGAAAATAAAAAGCAGAAAAATAAGAGTCCTAACTATTACAGGGCTTCGAGATGGGGGATTTACAATAGCAACCAATGAACGATAAGACAGAAAGAAAGATTAATAGGAAAAAGTCAACAAATTATAAATAAATGTCCACAAGACAGTCGATCCTCAAGATGATGGTACCTCGCATAAACAAGCAACTGTTAGTACGAATATAAAAAATAATAATGCATGAAAAATGATAAAAGAAATATTAACAATATTGATCAAGGTTAACTAAAGAAATTAAAATTAGACAACATATCTTTGTATCTTTAATATAAAAACCAATTAATCTAATAATCCTAACATTAGCATATTCTTTGTATGTAATATAAAAGAAAATAATTGATGTATCTTTTTTTTATGTCATAAAAACATTCAAACAAAATCCCAATAGAGGGTGCTGGCTGCCAAAATCCGGATTAGGCCATAGAGGTGTAGGCCCAAGAAGAACAATAAAATAAAAACAGAGAGGTCCCTGGATGGACCGGTTCAGATTATGGGAGGGTTCAGCCCAAGATAAACCAAATAAACCCTAAACTCCCATCTTCCTCTTTCTTCAATGTCACATGAAATACTCCCTCTGTTTCAACTCTGCTCTTTCTCCATTCTCAGATTTCTTCTCTCTAACTCAATGTTCTTCACCATTTGCTTCCACTTATCAACAAATCAAACTTACAAATATCTTCAATGTAACCAAATCCGAAGCAACATAATTTAAGCATATAACTAACAATATCTAAACTACCATCAAACATCAATCTAAACGAGAGGCAAAGCAAAAGAATTACCTATGGAGAGCGAGTATTCATTGAATCGAAGAGACCTTGTTGTTGATCTTGTGCTGCAGACGTACGATTCTCACACTCTGCTTCACTTCGATTGCTCCTCGCTTACGAACAACAAAAAAACTGAATTATCTCAAATACGAAATCCATGGTGTCGATCTGCAGTTTACCGAAGTGGTGGAATCGGAATTGCTGATTTTATGAAGTCGTTAAGATTCCGTGCTCGACTTTGCAGGTACTGAAAACTATTGCGCGTGCGGAGTCGTTGTGCGTTGTTTGCTGTCGGAGCTGCGGTGATTCACGGTGTTGTGCGAGGATGCGAAGTGGATTTGTGTTGTTGTGCGGTTGACTATTACGTGTCACCGTCGGTGTGAAGAGCTGCAACAGTTCTTAGCTTTTGGCTTCTATTCGATCCTCCTGGTTCCTGCAAGCAACTCAAATGGTGTTGTTAGTAATGAATTTTGAAATTATTGTGTTACAGATGAATATTGAACTATATTAATGGTATATATTTGAATGTTGAATTTGAGGATACTGAGAGTGGTTCTGCTGGGTTTCAATTTGTTCTTCTTCTGTGAGTGTAAGAATCATTGAATCTGGTTCACGATCAAAGAGGATTGGTAGTGTTTAAGAATAGTTCTGCAACAGAGCGGTTGAGACGGTGTCAATCTTCCGATGCTACCTTTATCATTCTCGTTCTGTTTTTTGATGTTACACTGTAAAAATGATTTTAAAATAGATTTTAAATCGAATATTTATAAAATTCAGGATGTTAATTTGAATGAACCCAAGATTTTATAAAAATCCAATTTTGAAAATAATTTCGAAAATTTTTGTCACTAAAAGGTGTGGGCAAATTTTGGGGTACAACATGATGCTACACTCAAATGAGATTTTTTTAGGAATACTATTGGCACCCATAAGCAATTGTGCGAGCCGGTAGTATCCGGAAGAAGATTGAAAAATCTGGGAACCTTGTAGAACTCGTTGTACAAGTACAAAATTCCCTAGAACATACCTTGTGGTTGGGTAGACTCATGGCTCCATGCTCGTGACGTCGAACCTTTGAATCTTGTTTGTGTGACCTTGTGTGATCATGATTGTGATTAATGCATAAACCATGAATTCATGCATTCATGAAACTCTTTTTCCTTGATTTCCAAGGAACTCTGAGGTCTTTATTTGTAAACATCATAAGTTTCATCAAACTCAATGGATCTTGGGTGTTGATGGGGTAAAAATCCTAATCCACCAAAATGGATGATTGATATTGATGATAACTTGATCAATGCTTTGATCCAATTTAGGATCTACTTCCTTCATGCTCTGATGTTTACAATTTAATATCTTGAATTCCTTGGAAATAAAGAAACAAAAAAACCAACAATTGCATCATTTGCATACTTCATGCATACATCCAAGTTGTCCAGAAAACTTATTCTCGTCTATCTCCATCTTCAGAGTGGTCTGTCTATCGTCAAGTTGATTCCTTGACACATTGAATTAGAACCATGTATCTGAAGACTATGGAAGAACTTCGACAAGACCAAGAGTTAGTGAGAGAAGAAGTTAGCCAGTTGAAAAGTTAGATGAATTAGATCATGGAAATCCTGCAAGTCTTGTTGAAGAGAGAAAGCAACCTTCCTCCGATTGTTACCAAGCAAGTGGATACTCCTTTATCATTTTCCGTTGCTACTCCAACTCAAGGGCAACCATCTGTCATGCTATGTAATTCATATCTTGGAGTAGAGAAGGAAATGCCAATTTGCTTTCCTCAATCAGTGCTTCCCTCTGAAGGCAGAAGTTCAAGAGTTGGTTAGATCGAAGATTCTCTCTTTCAAGGATGTTGGTCCCAATGTTGTCACCAATCCTTTGCCAAATCAGAGTGGCTGAAGACAGAGAAAGGCAATTATTCTCCTAAATCTACTGTATCAGACAGGACAACTCATCCTAGTCGCAGATTAGTCACTAGGCCTTGTTTCTTTACCGTTTGCATTTCCTTCAATGTATTGTTTGCTTTCAAACTTGTTTATTCCTGACTGTTAATTTTAATGAAATGAATATCGCATATTTTGAATTAATTCACATCCACTATGTTTATGCTTTCTTTTCAAAACTTTTTCGTCCATTTGCTTTCTCTACCAAACTTGTGTTTTATCCAAAGATTTGAGGGAGGATGATGACAACGAAATACTCAAGTTGTTGAACTGTATGCTTTAAAATAAAACTTTTTTGATGATGTACAAGCATGGTTTCAATTCCTAAGCATTGGAGAAATAAGGATGTTAATCCCTCGTCAACCCCTTCGAGCCTAGAAGTTGGTGTTTCCTTTTGTTTGAAAAAACCCGCAATTTTAACCTGAGGCAGGGTAGTTCTCAGTTGATTTAGCTGTGCATTCAATTTCAAGAGAATTATTTAGTACACCTTTCAATAAAGGTTTCAATCACATGCTTTCCTCCGCATACATCAAAGAAATATTGGAGATGTCAATCAAAAGCTAATGATGGTTCATCAATAATTAAGCAAGGCAGTCACTATCTTTCCAAAAAAAAAAGAATTCAAAAAATGGTAATCAAAGAAAAGCGTGCTAAGTCAAAACCAAAATATGACTTAGGCAAAAATTAAGGCATCCCGCTGACTGTAAATTAAAAAATAAACAATTCAGGCAAAAGTTAAAGACATAAAAAAAAAGAGATAAAAAAAAAGAGAAGTCAATGAACTCCTGAACAACAAAATGTTGTAACTATCAAAAGGAAGAAGTGATTGCCACCTCAAAAAGTTCTCTTTGCTTGTGAGCCATTATCATTATTAAAAGGTGCAATTCCAAAAACTTCTTGGAACCTGAATGCATAAGTGGAATTAACTGAGTGTAGGACTGGAGATCATCAAGAAGATGGGATGGGTACAATAAAATTTTGAGCCTTATATCCTTTGTTTCTCGAACCGTGAACCAGACCATGTTACAACCTTTAAAAGATCTAATTGATGCAAGGTTTGTTTGAAAGCATACTAAAACAAGGTTGCGTAAGCTGACTCCCAAGAGAATTGCCAATCATTTGTTTTGATATCATACCTTTATTTTATCTTTCGATTTAAATGTCTTAACCCTTTTGTGTTTTGACCAATGATTCCATTTGCTTTACATCAATAACATCATTACTATAATGATTTTGATTTCTAAATATGCTTTGAGCCTTGCATTAAAATTACCATTCTTCAATGAACATTTTACTTGCAAGTAAGCACTCACCTTTCAGAAAACTCAAACAGTCAAGAAACTTGACCAGTGATCCTATCAGGGGCACGGTACTTCAAGATCCTGTTGTTTCAGATGTTCAGTTCAAGATTTGTTGATCAGAATATCCTTTCGAGACTCATACCTGGGTCAAGCTTTCCTAACATTCATTTCAAGAACTGAAGTAACTATTAGTTTATCTACAATCTTCATTTCAAGAGTTGAAGCCATGATCAGTTCATCCCCAGTACAGTTCAACTGAAGCCCTGATTAGTTAACTTGTAACAATTAGTCAATCAGAGGAAATCTTCTTTAGTAATCCCCAAGCACAGTTTATGAATCCTTCTCAAAGGATCATTTGTTTGATACAATTTTTAGTGTGACAGAAGTTTGTTCAAGCATTTTCTTCCCCAGAAAAGATGGCAGAGTTCGCATGTTGAGGAATCAGAGCTCCAATCTTGCCTCACATAAGATTCTACCTCAGTTGTCATAAGAAATTGCATTAAATTGATCATTCATCATGCATAGAAAAATTTAATATCATGCATAAAAGCAAAATTCATGCTCATTTGCATCCTTCCGAGGTCCTGTTGTTATCAACGTCTTACCTTGAGATCAAAGTCCAACTTACTTGGTACCTACCAAAATAAATTTATCCTTTTGGTTCATTTTGTCTCTATCTGTCCGATGTTCTCCCAGATATGTCTTGCATGTTCTGATGTTTTCCCAGAACTTTTTCACCTTTCATCCAAAGCTAATATTGGATGTCACAATCCCCAGTGAAGTGTTATTACCTCATTCAATGTCACTCTTGAATCTCTCTAAGTTCAATCATGTTTACTCCTGATTGCCTTTGATGCAGTTCAATCATGTTTTACTCCTGATTGCCTTTGATGTTGACCAATCATGGTTTACTCCTAATTGCCTTTGATGTTCAATCATGTTTTACTTCTGATTGCCTTTGATGTTGACCAATCATGTTTTACTCTTGATTGCCATTGATGTTCCTCAATCATGTTTTACTCCTGATTTCCTTTGATGTTGACCAATCATGTTTTACTTTTGATTGCCCTTGATATTGACCAATCATGTTATACTCTTGGTTGCCTTCGTTGTTGCTCAATCGTGTTTTACTCTTTGTTGCCATTATTGATTTATCTTCCTTTCCAAATTCATTCCCGTTTTACACTCGAATGTCTTTGATGTGGGTTCCGGTTTCATCAATCGCTTCTTGTGGGTGTCTCTATCGATTTATCTTTCTTTTCAAATTCATTCATGTTTTACTCTTGAATGTCTTTGATACGGGTTCCAGTTTCTTCAATCGCTACTTGTGGGTGTCTCTATCGATTTATCTTCCTTTCCAAATTCATTCATGTTTTACTCTTGAATGATTTTTGATGTGGATTCCAGAGATCTTCCTTTATGAACATCTCTGTTGATTTTCTGTCCAGAATTCATTCATGTTTTACTCTTGAAAGCTTCTGTTGACTGTCTATTACTTCTGTGAATTCCATCGTTACTCATGGATGATGCATACATTTCCCTGGTGGAGTCCTTTCTTATCTCCCCAGTAATGTTATGTTTCCCTCTGCTCCATAATCATATATGATGCATCCATTCGGGTCACCTCATATCTTAGGTTCAAACACTATGTGTTTTATATTTACGTCTCTTTAATTGCGTCGAGCCGAAGATTTCAATCCTCGCATCTTCGAAAAGAAGAAACTTAAACAGGGGCATCTGTCATACCCCAATTTTTGACCCTAAGATTATCCAATTATTTGCATTGCAATCATCAATTAAGATCACAATCTTGAGGCTTCATTTGTGGTGTTGTGCTCATCTCATTTCTGAGAGGGGTCATCAAGCTCCCATATTTGTTCAATTTGTTTTATACTAATCAAATTTAAAAAAATATGCATTTTGTCTCTTTTGTTTGTGTTTTACAGGTAAGAGATTGATCTAGAGCCAAGACAATTCAAAAAGAAATATTTTGGAAAATTTTACTGAGGAATCGATTTACCCATATGGGAAATCGATTTCCATGGACGAAATTTGAAAAAAAAAAGGAGGGTAACATGATATCATTTTGGCACCAATCCAATTTCTTTGATTATTCTTTATTATCACCAATATTCTACATCATTACCATAATTAATTTACTTCATAAACCCCATTTTAATCCCTTTTTTTACTAATTAAATTCAAATTAATCTCCAAATGACAATTACCAATTTGGCACTACCCTCACTCCCAATTCTATAAATAGAGGCCTCCTCTCATTCATTTCACAAGCTTTTGATAGCCAAACTCACCTTGCAAGAGTTTCTTTAGAAGCTTTTGATAGCCAAATCCACCTTGGAAAAATTTCTCTTGAAGCTTTTAATAGCCAAATCCACCTTGAAAAAATTTCTCTTGAAGCTTTGGAAATCCAAAATCACTCTTGCAAATTCTCTTCCCAACCTTTCCCAAATCACTAAAAGCTCTCCCTCTCCAAAAAGTTAGTGAGATTCACATTAAATCTTACTAATCTTTGAGCTAAACCTCCATACAAACACTTTTCTTCATCCATTCTTAGTAGATCAATGCTTGTTGGTGTTTGTTCTTGAAGAAGTTGATTTCAATTGGTAATTTCTAGATCCACTTCCATCCTTCAAGATGTGATCTTTTGTTGATTATGTGTGCCACATCTTTGACGTTACTTTGGTGATATTTGGTGGTGATTTGATGGTATTTTCGTGCACAATGGCATCCAAGATCATAAGGTGTTCGATGATATGTTTGACCAAGGTTATATCCCTTTTAATGTTGTTTTTTTGAAAAACTGTGTGCAGGAAATCGATTTCCCCAAGGAGTAAATCGATGTCTAGTGCTACTTTTGTGCCAGATTTGAAAACTCTGTGCAGGAAATCGATTTCCCCAAGTGGTAAATCGATTTCCTGAAGCCAGAATGCTATTTTGTTTTGCCTTTTTTACTTGTTTTTGATACTTCCTCTTCTCTTACTCCCTTCTTTTGATGTTTACTTTGAATTACAAGGTTAGAGGTCTAATTCCTCTTCAAATTCAATGGACTTAGGGTGTTGATGGGATGAAAATCCAAATCCACAATATTAAGTGATTGAACTTGAAGATGGAAGGAACCTTTAATGTGATTCCATCATTTTCTTCTCTTTTATTTTGGTCGATGAAAATCTTCGATATCATTGAAATTCTTTTGAGTTCTTGATGAAGATGAGACTGCTACCTCTTTTCTTTTCCTGCGACATCGCTTTCGGAAAACGATTTACATATCGTTTCTCTCGCATGCATTAGCACACAAATTTTTATTGACCGGCCTTAGGGGTGAGTTGTGAAGTAATCACGTGTATTGTTTCAGAATATTTATCTTTTCAGTTAGTGATCTAAGTCGCATTTAATTTCTTTTCACTCCCTAAATTACTAACTCATGCAGGTATATAGTACAGAAAATAAAAAGCAGAAAAATAAGAGTCCTAACTATTACAGGGCTTCGAGATGGGGGATTTACAATAGCAACCAATGAACGATAAGACAGAAAGAAAGATTAATAGGAAAAAGTCAACAAATTATAAATAAATGTCCACAAGACAGTCGATCCTCAAGATGATGGTACCTCGCATAAACAAGCAACTGTTAGTACGAATATAAAAAATAATAATGCATGAAAAATGATAAAAGAAATATTAACAATATTGATCAAGGTTAACTAAAGAAATTAAAATTAGACAACATATCTTTGTATCTTTAATATAAAAACCAATTAATCTAATAATCCTAACATTAGCATATTCTTTGTATGTAATATAAAAGAAAATAATTGATGTATCTTTTTTTTATGTCATAAAAACATTCAAACAAAATCCCAATAGAGGGTGCTGGCTGCCAAAATCCGGATTAGGCCATAGAGGTGTAGGCCCAAGAAGAACAATAAAATAAAAACAGAGAGGTCCCTGGATGGACCGGTTCAGATTATGGGAGGGTTCAGCCCAAGATAAACCAAATAAACCCTAAACTCCCATCTTCCTCTTTCTTCAATGTCACATGAAATACTCCCTCTGTTTCAACTCTGCTCTTTCTCCATTCTCAGATTTCTTCTCTCTAACTCAATGTTCTTCACCATTTGCTTCCACTTATCAACAAATCAAACTTACAAATATCTTCAATGTAACCAAATCCGAAGCAACATAATTTAAGCATATAACTAACAATATCTAAACTACCATCAAACATCAATCTAAACGAGAGGCAAAGCAAAAGAATTACCTATGGAGAGCGAGTATTCATTGAATCGAAGAGACCTTGTTGTTAATCTTGTGCTGCAGACGTACGATTCTCACACTCTGCTTCACTTCGATTGCTCCTCGCTTACGAACAACAAAAAAACTGAATTATCTCAAATACGAAATCCATGGTGTCGATCTGCAGTTTACCGAAGTGGTGGAATCGGAATTGCTGATTTTATGAAGTCGTTAAGATTCCGTGCTCGACTTTGCAGGTACTGAAAACTATTGCGCGTGCGGAGTCGTTGTGCGTTGTTTGCTGTCGGAGCTGCGGTGATTCACGGTGTTGTGCGAGGATGCGAAGTGGATTTGTGTTGTTGTGCGGTTGACTATTACGTGTCACCGTCGGTGTGAAGAGCTGCAACAGTTCTTAGCTTTTGGCTTCTATTCGATCCTCCTGGTTCCTGCAAGCAACTCAAATGGTGTTGTTAGTAATGAATTTTGAAATTATTGTGTTACAGATGAATATTGAACTATATTAATGGTATATATTTGAATGTTGAATTTGAGGATACTGAGAGTGGTTCTGCTGGGTTTCAATTTGTTCTTCTTCTGTGAGTGTAAGAATCATTGAATCTGGTTCACGATCAAAGAGGATTGGTAGTGTTTAAGAATAGTTCTGCAACAGAGCGGTTGAGACGGTGTCAATCTTCCGATGCTACCTTTATCATTCTCGTTCTGTTTTTTGATGTTACACTGTAAAAATGATTTTAAAATAGATTTTAAATCGAATATTTATAAAATTCAGGATGTTAATTTGAATGAACCCAAGATTTTATAAAAATCCAATTTTGAAAATAATTTCGAAAATTTTTGTCACTAAAAGGTGTGGGCAAATTTTGGGGTACAACATGATGCTACACTCAAATGAGATTTTTTTAGGAATACTATTGGCACCCATAAGCAATTGTGCGAGCCGGTAGTATCCGGAAGAAGATTGAAAAATCTGGGAACCTTGTAGAACTCGTTGTACAAGTACAAAATTCCCTAGAACATACCTTGTGGTTGGGTAGACTCATGGCTCCATGCTCGTGACGTCGAACCTTTGAATCTTGTTTGTGTGACCTTGTGTGATCATGATTGTGATTAATGCATAAACCATGAATTCATGCATTCATGAAACTCTTTTTCCTTGATTTCCAAGGAACTCTGAGGTCTTTATTTGTAAACATCATAAGTTTCATCAAACTCAATGGATCTTGGGTGTTGATGGGGTAAAAATCCTAATCCACCAAAATGGATGATTGATATTGATGATAACTTGATCAATGCTTTGATCCAATTTAGGATCTACTTCCTTCATGCTCTGATGTTTACAATTTAATATCTTGAATTCCTTGGAAATAAAGAAACAAAAAAACCAACAATTGCATCATTTGCATACTTCATGCATACATCCAAGTTGTCCAGAAAACTTATTCTCGTCTATCTCCATCTTCAGAGTGGTCTGTCTATCGTCAAGTTGATTCCTTGACACATTGAATTAGAACCATGTATCTGAAGACTATGGAAGAACTTCGACAAGACCAAGAGTTAGTGAGAGAAGAAGTTAGCCAGTTGAAAAGTTAGATGAATTAGATCATGGAAATCCTGCAAGTCTTGTTGAAGAGAGAAAGCAACCTTCCTCCGATTGTTACCAAGCAAGTGGATACTCCTTTATCATTTTCCGTTGCTACTCCAACTCAAGGGCAACCATCTGTCATGCTATGTAATTCATATCTTGGAGTAGAGAAGGAAATGCCAATTTGCTTTCCTCAATCAGTGCTTCCCTCTGAAGGCAGAAGTTCAAGAGTTGGTTAGATCGAAGATTCTCTCTTTCAAGGATGTTGGTCCCAATGTTGTCACCAATCCTTTGCCAAATCAGAGTGGCTGAAGACAGAGAAAGGCAATTATTCTCCTAAATCTACTGTATCAGACAGGACAACTCATCCTAGTCGCAGATTAGTCACTAGGCCTTGTTTCTTTACCGTTTGCATTTCCTTCAATGTATTGTTTGCTTTCAAACTTGTTTATTCCTGACTGTTAATTTTAATGAAATGAATATCGCATATTTTGAATTAATTCACATCCACTATGTTTATGCTTTCTTTTCAAAACTTTATCGTCCATTTGCTTTCTCTACCAAACTTGTGTTTTATCCAAAGATTTGAGGGAGGATGATGACAACGAAATACTCAAGTTGTTGAACTGTATGCTTTAAAATAAAACTTTTTTGATGATGTACAAGCATGGTTTCAATTCCTAAGCATTGGAGAAATAAGGATGTTAATCCCTCGTCAACCCCTTCGAGCCTAGAAGTTGGTGTTTCCTTTTGTTTGAAAAAACCCGCAATTTTAACCTGAGGCAGGGTAGTTCTCAGTTGATTTAGCTGTGCATTCAATTTCAAGAGAATTATTTAGTACACCTTTCAATAAAGGTTTCAATCACATGCTTTCCTCCGCATACATCAAAGAAATATTGGAGATGTCAATCAAAAGCTAATGATGGTTCATCAATAATTAAGCAAGGCAGTCACTATCTTTCCAAAAAAAAAAGAATTCAAAAAATGGTAATCAAAGAAAAGCGTGCTAAGTCAAAACCAAAATATGACTTAGGCAAAAATTAAGGCATCCCGCTGACTGTAAATTAAAAAATAAACAATTCAGGCAAAAGTTAAAGACATAAAAAAAAAGAGATAAAAAAAAAGAGAAGTCAATGAACTCCTGAACAACAAAATGTTGTAACTATCAAAAGGAAGAAGTGATTGCCACCTCAAAAAGTTCTCTTTGCTTGTGAGCCATTATCATTATTAAAAGGTGCAATTCCAAAAACTTCTTGGAACCTGAATGCATAAGTGGAATTAACTGAGTGTAGGACTGGAGATCATCAAGAAGATGGGATGGGTACAATAAAATTTTGAGCCTTATATCCTTTGTTTCTCGAACCGTGAACCAGACCATGTTACAACCTTTAAAAGATCTAATTGATGCAAGGTTTGTTTGAAAGCATACTAAAACAAGGTTGCGTAAGCTGACTCCCAAGAGAATTGCCAATCATTTGTTTTGATATCATACCTTTATTTTATCTTTCGATTTAAATGTCTTAACCCTTTTGTGTTTTGACCAATGATTCCATTTGCTTTACATCAATAACATCATTACTATAATGATTTTGATTTCTAAATATGCTTTGAGCCTTGCATTAAAATTACCATTCTTCAATGAACATTTTACTTGCAAGTAAGCACTCACCTTTCAGAAAACTCAAACAGTCAAGAAACTTGACCAGTGATCCTATCAGGGGCACAGTACTTCAAGATCCTGTTGTTTCAGATGTTCAGTTCAAGATTTGTTGATCAGAATATCCTTTCGAGACTCATACCTGGGTCAAGCTTTCCTAACATTCATTTCAAGAACTGAAGTAACTATTAGTTTATCTACAATCTTCATTTCAAGAGTTGAAGCCATGATCAGTTCATCCCCAGTACAGTTCAACTGAAGCCCTGATTAGTTAACTTGTAACAATTAGTCAATCAGAGGAAATCTTCTTTAGTAATCCCCAAGCACAGTTTATGAATCCTTCTCAAAGGATCATTTGTTTGATACAATTTTTAGTGTGACAGAAGTTTGTTCAAGCATTTTCTTCCCCAGAAGAGATGGCAGAGTTCGCATGTTGAGGAATCAGAGCTCCAATCTTGCCTCACATAAGATTCTACCTCAGTTGTCATAAGAAATTGCATTAAATTGATCATTCATCATGCATAGAAAAATTTAATATCATGCATAAAAGCAAAATTCATGCTCATTTGCATCCTTCCGAGGTCCTGTTGTTATCAACGTCTTACCTTGAGATCAAAGTCCAACTTACTTGGTACCTACCAAAATAAATTTATCCTTTTGGTTCATTTTGTCTCTATCTGTCCGATGTTCTCCCAGATATGTCTTGCATGTTCTGATGTTTTCCCAGAACTTTTTCACCTTTCATCCAAAGCTAATATTGGATGTCACAATCCCCAGTGAAGTGTTATTACCTCATTCAATGTCACTCTTGAATCTCTCTAAGTTCAATCATGTTTACTCCTGATTGCCTTTGATGCAGTTCAATCATGTTTTACTCCTGATTGCCTTTGATGTTGACCAATCATGGTTTACTCCTAATTGCCTTTGATGTTCAATCATGTTTTACTTCTGATTGCCTTTGATGTTGACCAATCATGTTTTACTCTTGATTGCCATTGATGTTCCTCAATCATGTTTTACTCCTGATTTCCTTTGATGTTGACCAATCATGTTTTACTTTTGATTGCCCTTGATATTGACCAATCATGTTATACTCTTGGTTGCCTTCGTTGTTGCTCAATCGTGTTTTACTCTTTGTTGCCATTATTGATTTATCTTCCTTTCCAAATTCATTCCCGTTTTACACTCGAATGTCTTTGATGTGGGTTCCGGTTTCATCAATCGCTTCTTGTGGGTGTCTCTATCGATTTATCTTTCTTTTCAAATTCATTCATGTTTTACTCTTGAATGTCTTTGATACGGGTTCCAGTTTCTTCAATCGCTACTTGTGGGTGTCTCTATCGATTTATCTTCCTTTCCAAATTCATTCATGTTTTACTCTTGAATGATTTTTGATGTGGATTCCAGAGATCTTCCTTTATGAACATCTCTGTTGATTTTCTGTCCAGAATTCATTCATGTTTTACTCTTGAAAGCTTCTGTTGACTGTCTATTACTTCTGTGAATTCCATCGTTACTCATGGATGATGCATACATTTCCCTGGTGGAGTCCTTTCTTATCTCCCCAGTAATGTTATGTTTCCCTCTGCTCCATAATCATATATGATGCATCCATTCGGGTCACCTCATATCTTAGGTTCAAACACTATGTGTTTTATATTTACGTCTCTTTAATTGCGTCGAGCCGAAGATTTCAATCCTCGCATCTTCGAAAAGAAGAAACTTAAACAGGGGCATCTGTCATACCCCAATTTTTGACCCTAAGATTATCCAATTATTTGCATTGCAAT
This sequence comes from Vicia villosa, assembly GCF_029867415.1. Lineage (NCBI taxonomy): Eukaryota > Viridiplantae > Streptophyta > Magnoliopsida > Fabales > Fabaceae > Vicia > Vicia villosa. The sequence continues at coordinate 39,082,112 of NC_081181.1, read as the reverse complement.
CATCAATTAAGATCACAATCTTGAGGCTTCATTTGTGGTGTTGTGCTCATCTCATTTCTGAGAGGGGTCATCAAGCTCCCATATTTGTTCAATTTGTTTTATACTAATCAAATTTAAAAAAATATGCATTTTGTCTCTTTTGTTTGTGTTTTACAGGTAAGAGATTGATCTAGAGCCAAGACAATTCAAAAAGAAATATTTTGGAAAATTTTACTGAGGAATCGATTTACCCATATGGGAAATCGATTTCCATGGACGAAATTTGAAAAAAAAAGGAGGGTAACATGATATCATTTTGGCACCAATCCAATTTCTTTGATTATTCTTTATTATCACCAATATTCTACATCATTACCATAATTAATTTACTTCATAAACCCCATTTTAATCCCTTTTTTTACTAATTAAATTCAAATTAATCTCCAAATGACAATTACCAATTTGGCACTACCCTCACTCCCAATTCTATAAATAGAGGCCTCCTCTCATTCATTTCACAAGCTTTTGATAGCCAAACTCACCTTGCAAGAGTTTCTTTAGAAGCTTTTGATAGCCAAATCCACCTTGGAAAAATTTCTCTTGAAGCTTTTAATAGCCAAATCCACCTTGAAAAAATTTCTCTTGAAGCTTTGGAAATCCAAAATCACTCTTGCAAATTCTCTTCCCAACCTTTCCCAAATCACTCAAAGCTCTCCCTCTCCAAAAAGTTAGTGAGATTCACATTAAATCTTACTAATCTTTGAGCTAAACCTCCATACAAACACTTTTCTTCATCCATTCTTAGTAGATCAATGCTTGTTGGTGTTTGTTCTTGAAGAAGTTGATTTCAATTGGTAATTTCTAGATCCACTTCCATCCTTCAAGATGTGATCTTTTGTTGATTATGTGTGCCACATCTTTGACGTTACTTTGGTGATATTTGGTGGTGATTTGATGGTATTTTCGTGCACAATGGCATCCAAGTTCATAAGGTGTTCGATGATATGTTTGACCAAGGTTATATCCCTTTTAATGTTGTTTTTTTGAAAAACTGTGTGCAGGAAATCGATTTCCCCAGGGAGTAAATCGATGTCTAGTGCTACTTTTGTGCCAGATTTGAAAACTCCGTGCAGGAAATCGATTTCCCCAAGTGGTAAATCGATTTCCTGAAGCCAGAATGCTATTTTGTTTTGCCTTTTTTACTTGTTTTTGATACTTCCTCTTCTCTTACTCCCTTCTTTTGATGTTTACTTTGAATTACAAGGTTAGAGGTCTAATTCCTCTTCAAATTCAATGGACTTAGGGTGTTGATGGGATGAAAATCCTAATCCACAATATTAAGTGATTGAACTTGAAGATGGAAGGAACCTTTAATGTGATTCCATCATTTTCTTCTCTTTTATTTTGGTCGATGAAAATCTTCGATATCATTGAAATTCTTTTGAGTTCTTGATGAAGATGAGACTGCTACCTCTTTTCTTTTCCTGCGACATCGCTTTCGGAAAACGATTTACATATCGTTTCTCTCGCATGCATTAGCACACAAATTTTTATTGACCGGCCTTGTAACACCCCTTTAATACCCCAAAATAAATAAACATATAACCAGAGAATAAGCATGCATATAATTCAAAAGGGCGTCACATCGACGTTTTCAAAAACTAAAAGCTTTTAAAAACCGACAGCATTTATCCACAATATGCAATACATCTGGTCATTCCAAATAACACCTAAACATTTAAATTACAATTCATACAGAAAATGCATTCACAGCGGAAAGTACTAAAAATACTCATGTATTTCATAAAAGATTCATGTCTCATACCATGATCATATCTCAATAAGTATCTCAACATAAAATAAACCATTAATATTTGGCTTAAAAGCCTCCCGAACAACAAGTAAACAATAAACAGATTCACGAGTCATAACATAATACATAAACAAATATAACACGAGTTCAACACGCCTAGTCTACCCAGTGTTACATGACCAGAGCATCGACTCACTACATAATCTCCAACAAACACAGAAGAAACTCCAGCTAAGTCTCGCAAGAGCTACTTAACGCCAGAACCTGTATGTCGCCAAACGAGGGCAACATTAAAACAGAAGGGTGAGAATACGAATCATTATGAAGAAAGTATAATAAGATACAATGATTCAATCAACAGTTATAGGAATTCATCACACTTATATAACCATGTAAATAATACTAACCAACATTTATTTCACATGTTACAAGCATACATCAAACTCAAGGAGTATAATTTTAAATTCCAATACTATATTCCTAAATAATACACATAACTATAATTATCACCTAATCATATATTTTACCAAGTCATTTGTCCAAACATCACCAAATCCAATTATCACATCTCATGTACACATAACAATCACATAAATGCATATATTCAAACATCACATAACCTTAATGTGACTCAATGCAAAACATGTGACTCAATGCATATGGTACCCAATGTGGACCCAAAGTTCCACCACTTCCGATTCGTATAGAATCTAGCCACGCTTCAGATCCGGACAAGATCGAAGCCACCAAATGTAAACATATAGTTTACCGCTTTCCGAATTCACTCTAGAATCCAAGCCTCTTCCGATCCGGACAAGATCGAAGCCACTACGCATGTTTCCAATTAAGGATCAACGTAATCTACGTCTATTTCCATTCAAGGATCACCGTCTAATACCATGTGAACCCAGAGTTTCATCGCTTCAACAATAAAGCCGACTATGCCATGAATGAATGTACAATTACCAACCAATTATGCAATTAAGATCATCTCTACCATCTTAACATTCCGCATATCCCAATAATTCAACTCGATGAATTATCCACCAATTGTACACGACATTCACAACACATACATATCATTCACATATAAAAGGCCAATTAATCAACTACCATCCTAACACTAGTATCCATACTATCTCATGTCAATTCACATTTACCATATATATATATATATATGAATATACACATTAACAAAACAACATCATTGGCATAACAATATATTATTCTCAATATAAATATTCGAGCCAAAAACACAATTACGGACAAATTCTCAAAATACTGTAATTTACCGATAAACCGAATAAGTTATCCAAGTCCAAACATAATCTGATTAAATAGACTCATCGCAATTAATTCAATTATTAGTTTAATCAATTAATATCAAATTATATTAATTTAATTCACTTCTATTTCTATTTCATTTCCACTTTCTAGCATTCTATTGCTCAAGACTATTTTTATTGAAAAGAATATCGCGCTAGCTTTCTAACGCTTCGAACGGAGACTCAAACGGAGTTACGGTTCAAAAGATATGAATTGTCAATGTTTCAACAAAAAAACAAACACCGACATCATACACTAACAACTCTAAACATGTCAAAATTACGCAAAATAAATAAAAGTATGACTCTTAATAATTCAAAATAACTCTAACAACTTTATTGTCAACTCTAACAACTCTATTGACAACTCTAACAACTCCATTGACAACTCTAACAGAATTGAAATTATTTTAAATTAGTCAATTAACCCAAATAATTATATCTAACTCATAACTCATAAAATTAATTATATTTAATAATACTATATCACTATTATATTTATTAAACATGTATAGTAGTAATCTTGTAAGCAATAGGAATTGGTTTCAATTAACTAATGTTGCTACAGTATGTTACTCATTCTATCCAATTATATATACTACTACTATATTGTAATGATTTGCGCTACAGTACCTACCAGTTCAATTAATTTCAAAGCTACAGGAAGTGACAAACGTTAATATAGTGTTTCTGTATATATCACTAAGTGCTAATTATTACCGTAAGTGCCACTGCAGTAGCTTATAATTTTCATTGACTTATTGCTACGTCGATAAACAAACAGAAACAACAGAGTAGTTACCGGTAAGTGCCACTGCAGTAACTTATAATTTTCATTGACTTATTGCTACGTTGATAAACAAACAGAAACAACAGAGTAGTTTACATTGTGATACAACAAACATAGGATGATGGACATTATACTTTATTATCATACACCAAATTAATAGTTAACTGAATTTAATTATCACATATCAAAAAATATATTCATCAAAACCTAATAATCACAAATCATAGAAATTTAGGGGTTTTATCCTAAACATGTCAAAACCTAGATATTGAAGAACAAAATCCCTAAATCATGTTAATCTACCCATTGACCCAATCATACTAACCCATAATAATAAGGATTCTCCCCCTTACCTCTTCAATGTGCTTCAAACCCTAGCTTTCTCCCTTGTTGTTCTTCCCCTAACTTTTTCTCCTTTCTCCTCTCTTAGTCTCCTTTCTCCTCTTCTATTGCAAATGAACAAAGTTATGATACCTCTACTCTTCCAACCCTTACTATATTATTCATATTGGGCTTAACCAATATAATTCCACTTCCTAACTAATTAGGCCCAATTGATGAAATAGAGTAGTTCAAATAAATAATCATGCTCCAACGAATAATATTATTATCCTTAATATTATTTTCCAATTAATCCAATTAAATCCGACTTTATCTCAATTAAATAAAAATCCCAATAATAATATTATTTCTAATATTATTTCTCTACATATTCCACTTTATTAATTCTTCGATTAACCGAATAAATTCCAACTTCACTTAATAATCCGAACATGTTTCTCAATAACACCGACAATTCAATTAACTATCAAACTTCGTCCAAATTAAGTAAATAAATCCTTATTTAATTTAATTAGTCATTTAATTAAATTCGGGTTGTTACAACTCTCCCCCACTTAAAATATTTTCGTCCTCGAAAATCATCTCAAACGAACAACTCCGGATATGAATCCTTCATCTCACTCTCAAGCTCCCAAGTCACATTACCACTAACCGTCCACCCCAAACGAATTTGACCAAAACGATCTCTTTACCACGAAGCTTCTTCATCTTTTCTTAAATCATCTTAATCTTATTCGTAGACTGTCGAACTAACTCGGATCCAACCACAACATTCTCTCCAAACCTCAAAGATATTCAAATGACTAACCAGTCCTCTCCGGTTGACCATCAGCTCGCGGATGATATACCGAACTCAAAACGTAGCTTCGTACCTAAAGCATCTTGCAAACCTCCCCCAAATCTCGAAGTGAATCTTGGATCTCTATCCGCAACAATGCTCGACGGAATACCATGCAAACATATAATCCTCTCGATGTATAACTTAGAAAGTCTCTCCATCGAATAATACATCCTCACTGGAATAAAATATACGCATCTCTTCAACTTTTCCACAATGACTCACATCACTTCACAAATACTCGATGTTCTCAGCAACTTGAAAATAGATAACTGTTGCACCAACGAAACGGTTCCTGACAAATCCAATTCAATTACACACTTCCTCTATATCCCTCTTTATACTTTGCTACTAAACATTTTCCTCAAATATTGATACATTTTAGTAGCATCATGACGTACTCAAACCATCACGATGTCCTTCTTCCAAAATTATCTTTCTCAAATCCGAAATATTAGGAATACAACTCGATCACAACACCTCATGACACTATTCTCGTCCATCCGAAAGTTATTACCTTTTTCTTGATTAAATCAATGTCCTCTTGTCAACCAGTTGTAAATCCAATTTCTGACCCTCTTGAATCTCATCTAGAATGTCTCACGTAAGCTTCAACATACCAAGCTTAACACATGAAGACGTCGCTTCATAAACCAAACTCAAGTCTCTAAATTGTTCCAACAATTCCAATTCTCGAATCTTCAACATAGACTTATGCAATGATTTCCTATTCAATGCATCGGCTACAACATTCACTTTTCCAGAATGGTAGTTTAACCAAAATCATAATCCTTCAAAAGTCTACTCATCTTGTTTAGTTCATATTCAACTCTTGTAGTCACTACACACCTCAAATCTCGATCCAAACAATAATGCCTCTTAAGTTTCAAAACCACCCAACGGCGGATGACATCCATTCATACATCAAATAATTCCTTACACGAATTCTCAGATACCTTGAAGCATAAGCCACCACTTGTCGATTCTCCATTAATACACCTCAGCTCGAAATCACAAATCTAAAGAAACTCTCTTCCTTTAACCAAAGTTCACATTCAGAAAACTTCGCATATAACCTCTTCTCTTTCAACATCGATAACACAATCCTTAATGTTCAACATGTTCATCGTCACTCCTAGACTCAAAACATCCTCAAAAACATTACCTCATAGAACCTTATTTTCTTCTTACTCGCCAAAACATGCAAGACGTTATGACTATACACTCAGATAATTGAACCTCTTCTCATATAACTCCTCAACTTGACCCTTCAACTTCTTCCTAGTCGTTTTACACACTACCAAATTAGTAAGACAAGTCTATCTCATCCAATACGATCTCGTCTCCTATCAACAATAGATTAAGGGTGATCAAGTCCTCAATTTGTCAATAGAAAATCGACAATCATAATGAAACATAAACCTCCATTACTAAACTACAATATCGTCACTTCAGAACTTGTACTAAATCAATTCCAAAATCTCTACCAAAGATGCTCAACGGATAATTCAACACACAAAGAAGTAGGACAAAACTCATAGCAAGTGTATCAATAACCATACTTCTACGTATATAGATAAAGCAAGATCCAAACTCGTAGCATAATCCAAAGAAATGAAAGAATGCATCGCATCATTATCAACAATAAAGCACGTATCTCAGATTAGCTCATCCTTAGCAATGGTCTCAGCACCAGACAACGCAATCACTTTCCCTTCTGCTCGCTCCTTCTTTGGCTTGTCACACATGGCACAATTGTGTCCTTGCTCACCATAACTGTAGCAAATCCTACTCGAACCAACTCCACAATCAACAGTTTTGTGACCCGTATCGCCACACCTGTAGCACTTAATCGAAGTAGAATCTCCTCCCCCACTTGGCTTCTTGCTAAAACCAGATTGTTTCCTCACATCATCATACGGTTTCCCACGGAATTGTTCTCCTCCTCGCTTCAACTCCAGAACTCTCACTTCTTTCTTTCCACGCACATCTTCTGGAAAATAGTTTTCCAAAAATGCATCACGAAAAAGATTCCAAGTAACTTTAATACCTTCCTCATCAAATCTCCGCACAATATTACTCCACCAACCCTTAGCTCCTTCCGTCAGCATGTGAGTACCAAACCGTACCTTCTGTACATCAGTACAACTCATGACTTAAAATATCTTCTCCATTTCTCTCATCCATGCATGTTCTTTGTCCGGTCCATACTTTCCTTAAAAGATCGGCGGATTGCACCTTCGAAAGTCTTCAAAAGCACGTAAATCATCCTGTCCTCCATTACCTGCACTCTCGTGTGGCGCTTGTCCAATGGCACCAATCCACCTCATTACGGCTCTGACATTAATGTCACCATTCCTTCCTGCAACTATCGTCCTAAACAGCCAAACAACCAGACAAACAGTATTGATCGTGTTAGATACACGAATCAAATACAACATGATTAGAAAACATTAACGACTATTGACCAACTGGTCAACCAGGCTCTGATACCACTAATGTAACACCCCTTTAATACCCCAAAATAAATAAACATATAATCAGAGAATAAGCATGCATATAATTCAAAAGGGCGTCACACCGACGTTTTCAAAAACTAAAAGCTTTTAAAAACCGACAGCAGTTATCCACAATATGCAATACACCTGGTCATTCCAAATAACACCTAAACATTTAAATTACAATTCATACAGAATATGCATTCACAGCGGAACGTACTAAATATACTCATGTATTTCATAAAATGATTCATGTCTCATACCATGATCATATCTCAATAAGTATCTCAACATAAAATAAACCATTAATATTTGGCTTAAAAGCCTCCCGAACAACAAGTAAACAATAAACAGATTCACGAGTCATAACATAATACATAAACAAATATAACATGACTTCAACACGCCTAGTCTACCCAGTGTTACATGACCAGAGCATCGACTCACTACCTAATCTCCAACAAACACAGAAGAAACTCCAGCTAAGTCTCGCAAGAACTACTAAACGCCAGAACCTGCATGTCGCCAAACGAGGGCAACATTAAAACAGAAGGGTCAGAATACGAATCATTATGAAGAAAGTATAATAAGATACAATGATTCAATCAACAGTTATAGGAATTCATCACACTTATATAACCATGTAAATAATACTAACCAACATTTATTTCACATGTTACAAGCATACATCAAACTCAAGGAGTATAATATTAAATTCCAATACTATATTCCCAAATAATACACATAACTATAATTATCACCTAATCATATATTTTACCAATTCATGTGTCCAAACATCACCAAATCCAATTATCACATCTCATGTACACATAACAATCACATAAATGCATATATTCAAACATCACATAACCTCAATGTGACCAATGCAAAACATGTGACTCAATGCATGTGGTACCCAATGTGGACCCAAAGTTCCACCGCTTCTGATTTGTATAGAATCTAGCCACGCTTCAGATCCGGACAAGATCGAAGCCACCAAATGTAAACATATAGTTTACCGCTTTCCGAATTCACTCTAGAATCCAAGCCGCTTCCGATCCGGGCAAGATCGAAGCCACTACGCATGTTTCTAATTAAGGATCAACGTAATCTACGTCTATTTCCATTCAAGGATCACCGTCTAATACCATGTGAACCCAGAGTTTCATCGCTTCAACAATAAAGCCGACTATGCCATGAATGAATGTACAATTACCAACCAATTATGCAATTAAGATCATCTCTACCATCTTAACATTCCGCATATCCCAAAAATTCAACTCGATGAATTATCCACCAATTGTACACGACATTCACAACACATACATATCATTCACATATAAAAGGCCAATTAATCAATTACGATTCACAAATTCCAATTAACACTAGTATCCATACTATCTCATGTCAATTCACATTTACCACACACACACACACACATATATATATATATATATATATATATATATATATATATATATATATATATATATGAATATACACATTATCAAAACAACATCATTGGCATAACAATATATTATTCTCAATATAAATATTCGAGCAAAAAACACAATTACGGACAAATTCTCAAAATACTGTAATTTACCGATAAACCGAATAAGTTATCCAAGTCCAAACATAATCTGATTAAATAGACTCATCGCAATTAATTCAATTATTAGTTTAATCAATTAATATCAAATTATATTAATTTAATTCACTTCTATTTCTATTTCATTTCCACTTTCTAGCATTCTATTGCTCAAGACTATTTTTATTGAAAAGAATATCGCGCTATATTTCTAAACGCTTTGAATGGAGACTCAAACGGAGTTACGGTTCAAAAGATATGAATTGTCAAAGTTTCAATAAAAAAAAAACACCGACATCATACACTAACAACTCTAAACATGTCAAAATTACGCAAAATAAATAAAAGTATGACTCTTAATAATTCAAAATAACTCTAACAACTTTATTGTCAACTCTAACAACTCTATTGACAACTCTAACAACTCCATTGACAACTCTAACAGAATTGAAATTATTTTAAATTAGTCAATTAACCCAAATAATTATATCTAACTCATAACTCATAAAAATTAATTATATTTAGTAATACTGTATCACTATTATATTTATTAAACATGTATAGTAGTAATCTTGTAAGCAATAGGAATTGGTTTCAATTAACTAATGTCGCTACAGTATGTTCCTCATTCTATCCAATTATATATACTACTACTATATTGTAATGATTTGCGCTACAGTACCTACCAGTTCAATTACTTTCAATGCTACAAGAAGTGACAAACGTTAATATAGTGTTTCTGTATATATCACTAAGTGATAATTATTACCTGTAAGTGCCACTGCAGTAACTTATAATTTTCATTGACTTATTGCTACGTCGATAAACAAACAGAAACAACAGAGTAGTTACCGGTAAGTGCCACTGCAGTAACTTATAATTTTCATTGACTTATTGCTACGTTGATAAACAAACAGAAACAACAGAGTAGTTTACATTGTGATACAACAAACATAGGATGATGGACATTATACTTTATTATCATACACCAAATTAATAGTTAACTGAATTTAATTATCACATATCAAAAAAAAATTCATCAAAACCTAATAATCACAAATCATAGAAATTTAGGGGTTTTATCCTAAACTTGTCAAAACCTAGAAATTGAAGAACAAAATCCCTAAATCATGTTAATCTACCCATTGACCCAATCATACTAACCCATAATAATAAGGATTCTCCCCCTTACCTCTTCAATGTGCTTCAAACCCTAGCTTTCTCCCTTGTTGTTCTTCCCCTAACTTTTTCTCCTTTCTCCTCTCTTAGTCTCCTTTCTCCTCTTCTATTGCAAATGAACAAAGTTATGATACCTCTACTCTTCTAACCCTTACTATATTATTCATATTGGGTTTAACCCATATAATTCCACTTCCTAACTAATTAGGCCCAATTGATGAAATAGAGTAGTTCAAATAAATAATCATGCTCCAACGAATAATATTATTATCCTTAATATTATTTTCCAATTAATCCAATTAAATCCGACTTTATCTCAATTAAATAAAAATCCCAATAATAATATTATTTCTAATATTATTTCTGTACATATTCCACTTTATTAATTCTTCAATTAACCGAATAAATTCCAACTTCACTTAATAATCCGAACATGTTTCTCAATAACACCGACAATCTAATTAACTATCAAACTTCGTCCAAATTAAGTAAATAAATCCTTATTTAATTTAATTAGTCATTTTATTAAATTCGGGTTGTTACAATTCTCCCCCACTTAAAATATTTTCGTCCTCGAAAATCATCTAAAACGAACAACTCCGGATATGAATCCTTCATCTCACTCTCAAGCTCCCAAGTCACATTACCACTAACCGTCCACCCCAAACGAATTTGACCAAAACGATCTCTTTACCACGAAGCTTCTTCATCTTTTCTTAAATCATCTTAATCTTATTCGTAGACTGTCGAACTAACTCGGATCCAACCTCAACATTCTCTCCAAACCTCAAAGATATTCAAATGACTAACCAGTCCTCTCTGGTTGACCATCAGCTCGCGGATGATATACCGAACTCAAAACGTAGCTTCGTACCTAAAGCATCTTGCAAACCTCCCCTAAATCTCGAAGTGAATCTTGGATCTCTATCCGCAACAATGCTCGACGGAATACCATGCAAACATATAATCCTCTCGATGTGCAACTTAGAAAGTCTCTCCATCGAATAATACATCCTCACTGGAATAAAATATGCGCATCTCTTCAACTTTTCCACAATGACTCACATCACTTCACAAATACTCGATGTTCTCAGCAACTTGAAAATAGATAACTGTTGCACCAACGAAACGGTTCCTGACAAATCCAATTCAATTACACACTTCCTCTATATCCCTCTTTATACTTTGCTACTAAACATTTTCCTCAAATATTGATACATTTTAGTAGCATCATGACGTACTCAAACCATCACGATGTCCTTCTTCCAAAATTATCTTACTCAAATCCGAAATATTAGGAATACAACTCGATCACAACACCTCCTGACACTATTCTCGTCCATCCGAAAGTTATTACCTTTTTCTTGATTAAATCAATGTCCTCTTGTCAACCAGTTGTAAATCCAATTTCTGACCCTCTTGAATCTCATCTAGAATGTCTCACGTAAGCTTCAACATACCAAGCTTAACACATGAAGAGGTCGCTTCATAAACCAAACTCAAGTCTCTAAATTGTTCCAACAATTCCAATTCTCGAATCTTCAACATAGACTTATGCAATGATTTCCTATTCAATGCATCGGCTACAACATTCGCTTTTCCAGAATGGTAGTTTAACCAAAATCATAATCCTTCAAAAGTCTACTCATCTTGTTTACTTCATATTCAACTCTTGTAGTCACTACACACCTCAAATCTCGATCCAGACAATAATGCCTCTTAATTTTCAAAACAACCCAACGGCGGATGACATCCATTCATACATCAAATAATTCCTTACACGAATTCTCAGATACCTTGAAGCATAAGTCACCACTTGTCGATTCTGCATTAATACACCTCAGCTTGAAATCACAAATCTAAAGAAACTCTCTTCCTTTAACCAAAGTTCACATTCAGAAAACTTCGCATATAACCTCTTCTCTTTCAACATCGATAACACAATCCTTAATGTTCAACATGTTCATCGTCACTCCTAGAATCAAAACATCCTCAAAAACATTACCTCATAGAACCTTATTTTCTTCTTACTCGACAAAACATGCGCGACGTTATGACTATACACTCAGACAATTGAACCTCTTCTCATATAACTCCTCAACTTGACCCTTCAACTTCTTCCTAGTCGTTTTACACAATACCAAATTAGTAAGACAAGTCTATCTCGTCCAATACGATCTCGTCTCCTATCAACAATAGATTAAGGGTGATCAAGTCCTCAATTTATCAATAGACAATCGACAATCATAATGAAACATAAACCTCCATTACTAAACTACAATATCGTCACTTCAGAACTTGTACTAAATCAATTCAAAATCTCTACCAAAGATGCTCAACAGATAATTCAACACACAAAGAAGTAGGACAAAACTCATAGCAAGTGTATCAATAACCATACTTCTACGTATATAGATAAAGCAAGATCCAAACTCAGATTAGCTCATCCTTAGCAATGGTCTCAGCACCAGACAACGCAATCACTTTCCCTTCTGCTCGCTCCTTCTTTGGCTTGTCACACATGGCACAATTGTGTCCTTGCTCACCACAACTGTTGCAAATCCTACTCGAACCAACTCCACAATCAACAGTTTTGTGACCCGTATCGCCACACCTGTAGCACTTAATCGAAGTAGAATCTCCTCCCCCACTTGGCTTCTTGCTAAAACCAGATTGTTTCCTCACGTCATCATACGGTTTCCCACGGAATTGTTCTCTTCCTCCCTTCAATTCCAGAACTCTCACTTCTTTCTTTCCACACACATCTTCTGGAAAATAGTTTTCCAAAAATGCATCACGAAAAAGATTCCAAGTAACTTTAATACCTTCCTCATCAAATCTCCGCACAATATTACTCCACCAATCCTCAGCTCCTTCCGTCAGCATGTGAGTACCAAACCGTAGCTTCTGTACATCAGTACAATTCATGACTTAAAAGATCTTCTCCATTTCTCTCATCCATGCATGTTCTTTGTCCGGTCCATACTTTCCTTCAAAGATCGGCGGATTGCACCTTCGAAAGTCTTCAAAAGCACGTAACTCATCCTGTCCTCCATTACCTGCACTCTCGTGTGGCGCTTGTCCAATGGCACCAATCCACCTCATTAAGGCTCCGACATTAATGTCACCATTCCTTCCTGCAACCATCGTCCTAAACAGCCAAACAACCAGACAAACAGTATTGATCGTGTTAGATACACGAGTCAAATACAACATGATTAGAAAACATTAACGACTATTGACCAACTGGTCAACCAGGCTCTGATACCACTAATGTTACACCCCTTTAATACCCCAAAATAAATAAACATATAATCAGAGAATAAGCATGCATATAATTCAAAAGGGCGTCACACCGACGTTTTCAAAAACTAAAAGCTTTTAAAAACCGACAGCAGTTATCCACAATATGCAATACACCTGGTCATTCCAAATAACACCTAAACATTTAAATTACAATTCATACAGAATATGCATTCACAGCGGAAAGTACTAAATATACTCATGTATTTCATAAAATGATTCATGTCTCATACCATGATCATATCTCAATAAGTATCTCAACATAAAATAAACCATTAATATTTGCTTAAAAGCCTCCCGAACAACAAGTAAACAATAAACAGATTCACGAGTCATAACATAATACATAAGCAAATATAACATGAGTTCAACACGCCTAGTCTACCCAGTGTTACATGACCAGAGCATCGACTCACTACCTAATCTCCAACAAACACAGAAGAAACTCCAGCTAAGTCTCGCAAGAGCTACTAAACGCCAGAACCTGCATGTCGCCAAACGAGGGCAACATTAAAACAGAAGGGTCAGAATACGAATCATTATGAACAAAGTATAATAAGATACAATGATTCAATCAACAATTATAGGAACTCATCACACTTATATAACCATGTAAATAATACTAACCAACATCTATTTCACATGTTACAAGCATACATCAAACTCAAGGAGTATAATATTAAATTCCAATACTATATTCCCAAATAATACACATAACTATAATTATCACCTAATCATATATTTTACCAATTCATGTGTCCAAACATCACCAAATCCAATTATCACATCTCATGTACACATAACAATCACATAAATGCATATATTCAAACATCACATAACCTCAATGTGACTCAATGCAAAACATGTGACTCAATGCAAAACATGTGACTCAATGCATGTGGTACCCAATATGGACCCAAAGTTCCACCGCTTCTGATTTGTATAGAATCTAGCCACGCTTCAGATCCGGACAAGATCGAAGCCACCAAATGTAAACATATAGTTTACCGCTTTCCGAATTCACTCTAGAATCCAAGCCGCTTCCGATCCGGACAAGATCGAAGCCACTTCGCATGTTTCCAATAAAGGATCAACGAAATCTACGTCTATTTCCATTCATGGATCACCGTCTAATACCATGTGAACCCAGAGTTTCATCGCTTCAACAATAAAGCCGACTATGCCATGAATGAATGTACAATTACCAACCAATTATGCAATTAAGATCATCCCTACCATCTTAACATTCCGCATATCCCAATAATTCAACTCGATGAATTATCCACCAATTGTACACGACATTCACAACACATACATATCATTCACATATAAAAGGCCAATTAATCAATTACGATTCACAAAATCCAATTAACACTAGTATCCATACTATCTCATGTCAATTCACATTTACCACACACACACATATATATATATATATATATATATATATATATATATATATATATATATATATATATATATGAATATACACATTATCAAAACAACATCATTGTCATAACAATATATTATTCTCAATATAAATATTCGAGCGAAAAACACAATTACGGACAAATTCTCAAAATACTGTAATTTACCGATAAATCGAATAAGTTATCCAAGTCCAAACATAATCTGATTAAATAGAGTCATCGCAATTAATTCAATTATTAGTTTAATCAATTAATATCAAATTATATTGATTTAATTCACTTCTATTTCTATTTCATTTCCACTTTCTAGCATTCTATTGCTCAAGACTATTTTTATTGAAAAGAATATCGCGCTAGCTTTCTAACGCTTCGAACGGAGACTCAAACGGAGTTACGGTTCAAAAGATATGAATTATACACTAACATCATACACTAACAACTCTAAACATGTCAAAATTATGTAAAATAAATAAAAGTATGACTCTTAATAATTCAAAATAACTCTAACAACTTTATTGTCAACTCTAACAACTCTATTGACAACTCTAACAACTCCATTGACAACTCTAACAGAATTGAAATTATTTTAAATTAGTCAATTAACCCAATTAATTATATCTAACTCATAACTCCTAAAAATTAATTATATTTAATAATACTATATCACTATTATATTTATTAAACATGTATAGTAGTAATCTTGGAAGCAATACGAATTGGTTTCAATTAACTAATGTCGCTACAGTATGTTACTCATTCTATCCAATTATATATACTACTACTATATTGTAATGATTTGCGCTACAGTACCTACCAGTTCAATTACTTTCAATGCTACAGGAAGTGACAAACGTTAATATAGTGTTTCTATATATATATATCACTAAGTGCTAATTATTACCGGAAAGTGCCACTGCAGTAACTTATAATTTCCATTGACTTATTGCTACGTTGATAAACAAACAGAAACAACAGAGTAGTTACCGGTAAGTGCCACTGCAGTGACTTATAATTTTCATTTACTTAATGCTACGTTGATAAGCAAACAGAAACAACAGAGTAGTTTACATTGTGATACAACAAACATAGGATGATGGAAATTATACTTTATTATCATACACCAAATTAATAGTTAACTGAATTTAATTATCACATATCAAAAAAAATATTCATCAAAACCTAATAATCACAAATCATAGAAATTTAGGGGTTTTATCCTAAACATGTCAAAACCTAGAAATTGAAGAACAAAATCCCTAAATCATGTTAATCTACCCATTGACCCAATAATACTAACCCATAATAATAAGGATTCTCCCCCTTACCTCTTCAATGTGCTTCAAACCCTAGCTTTCTCCCTTGTTGTTCTTCCCCTAACTTTTTCTCCTTTCTCCTCTCTTAGTCTCCTTTCTCCTCTTCTTTTGCAAATGAACAAAGTTATGATACCTCTACTCTTCCAATCCTTACTATATTATTCATATTGGGCTTAACCCATATAATTCCACTTCCTAACTAATTAGGCCCAATTGATGAAATAGAGTAGTTCAAATAAATAATCATGCTCCAACAAATAATATTTTATCCTTAATATTATTTTCCAATTAATCCAATTAAATCCGACTTTATCTCAATTAAATAAAAATATCAATAATAATATTATTTCTAATATTATTTCTCTACATATTCCACTTTATTAATTCTTCGATTAACCGAATAAATTCCAACTTCACTTAATAATCCAAACATGTTTCTCAATAACACCGACGATCCAATTAATTATCAAACTTCGTCCAAATTAAGTAAATAAATCCTTTTTTAATTTAATTAGTCATTTAATTAAATTCGGGCTGTTACAGGCCTCGTTGTAGGGTGACTTCTATATAAGTTACTTGGCGATTGCTTAACATAACGCTACATTCCTTGTCCCAAAAAAGGCTAAGATTATATGGGGTTGGTTGAAGACTTTTGAAATTATGGAGACATTATCTGTATGGTTCGAGGTTTAAAGTGTTTAGTGATCACAAATGTTTGAAATATCTCTTTGATCAGAAAGAGCTTAATATGAGGCAGAGGAGATGGTTAGAATTTCTTAAGGATTATGACTTTGGGCTGAATTACCATCCGGGTAAAGCGACCGTTGTAGCTGACGCATTAAGTAGGAAGTCCTTACATATGTCTATGCTAATGGTGCGAGAATTAGATTTAATTGAGCAATTATGAGATTTAAGTTTGGTATGTGAAGGTACTTCTAATAGTGTTAAGTTGGGTATGCTGAAGCTGAGAAGTGGTATTCTTGACGGATTAGAGAAGGTCAGAAAGTTGATATTGAGTTAGTTGATAAGTTGACATTAATTAATCAAGGTAAAAGAGGTGAATTCAGAATCGACGAGAATGGCGTAATGAGGTTTGGAAATCGTGTTTGTGTTCCTGATGTTGCCAAATTGCGAAAGAGTATTCTTGAAGAAGGACATCGTAGTGGATTGAGTATTCATCCTGGTGCTACCAAGATGTATCATGATTTGAAGAAGTTATTTTGGTGACATGGAATGAAGAAACAGATTGCTGAATTTGTTTATTCTTGTCTGACTTGCCAGAAGTCGAAGATTGAACATCAGAAGTCGTATGGATTTATGCAGCTAATGTTTATTCCGGAATGGAAGTGGGACAACATATCGATGGATTTTGTTTCTGGTTTGCCGAGGATAGATAAGAATTGTGAAGCCATTTGGGTTATCGTGGATAGATTGACGAAATCTGCTCACTTTATACCGATGAAAATGGATTATCCGATGGAGAAGTTAGCTCAGTTATATATTGAGAAGATAGTGAGTTTACATGGTATTCCTTCGAGTATTGTATCAGATAGAGATCCAAGGTTTTCATCGAGATTCTGGGAAGGTTTGCAGAAAGCATTGGGTACTAAGTTGAGATCGAGTTCTGCCTATCATCCGCAGACTGATGGTCAAACGGAGAGGACGATTCAATCGTTGGAAGATTTGTTGCGTGCTAGTGTGTTGGAAAAAGGTGGTGCGTGGGATAATTATTTACCGTTGATTAAATTTACCTACAATAATAGTTTTCATTCAAGCATTGGTATGGCTCCGTTTGAAGCTTTGTATGGTAGAAGGTGTAGGACGCCATTTTGTTGGTATGAATCTAGTGAAAGTGCAGTAATTGGACCAGAGATTGTTCAAGAGACTACGGAGAAGATTAAGATGATTCAGGAGAAGATGAAAGCTTCTCAGAGTCGTCAGAAAAGCTATCATGATAAGAGGCAAAGAACACTTAAATTTCAAGCGGGAGATCATGTGTTTCTGAGAGTCACTTCGATGAATGGTGTGGGTAGAGAATTGAAGTCAAGGAATTTGACGCTGCGTTTTATTGGTTCATTTCAGATAATGGAAAGAGTGGGAGAAGTGGCTTATCGTGGTTCTTTACCACCGACGCTTGCAAATTTGCATGATGTATTCCATGTGTCTCAGCTGAGGAAATATATTGCAGACCCATCTCATGTGATCCAAGTTGACGATGTTCAAGTGAGAGATAATTTGACGGTTGAGGCGTTGCCAATGAGGTTCGAAGACCGAAAGATAAAGCAGTTACGTGGTAAAGAGATAGCTTTGGTGCGAGTAGCTTGGGGAGGAGCAGCAGGTGGAAATGTTACATGGTAACTAGAGATTCAGATGAAGGACTCCTATACTGAACTCTTCACTTGAGGTATGTTTTCGAGGAAGAAAACACTTTTAGTGGCGGAGAGTTGTAACACCCCATATTTTTCCTATTTTAATTTAATTAAGATTTAAATTAATTATTGGAAAGTAATTGGCATTTTATTGGATTTATTTAAGAATCATGGAAAAGGAAGTTATTGGGCTTGTGTTATGATTAGTAGAAGGGAGGTGCTAAATGGTAGGCCCTTACTAAAGTAAGTTCTATTTTTTATAAAATAAGGAAAAGAGGAAATTGTGAGAGTGGAAACAAAAAGGGAAAAAGTCTGAGAAAGAGAAGATACGTGAAAGAAGAGAAGAAGAAGAGCTTTCAAGATCTTTAACCAAGGTAAGAGGGGACTCTTCTGGTTAATTTTTATTATGCGATTATAGCTAATAGAATAGATTAATATGTGATTTGATTCAATTGGGTATATTGGGATTGGAGCTGTTAGGTTTAGGAATGTTATAATTTAGATTAATTGATGAAATTGTGTGAATTGTGGTTGATAATGAGTTTTATAGATGTATTATGATGAAATTGATGATTGTATGCCTGTAAATGGTGTTTGGAATCGATTTTGGGTGAAAGGAGTGTGAAATCGCAGGTCTGTCACAGAGCAGAAAATCTAAAAATCGCACGTCCGCTAAGCGGATGCCGTTTGCATTTCTGAAATTGATTATGCTCGCTAGGCGGAGGTCCCGATGTAGTTCCCCTCAGTGATGCACCGCTTGAAGCGGGGTTATTGAATTTTGATACCATAAGCGCGCTAGTGGTCGCTAAGCGGACCTTGTAGCGCAAAAAATTATTAAAACTTTGAAATAACGTATCCTTTGATCCGTATATCCGTTCTTAGTGCTGTTTTGGGCGTGGTAAAGCAAATTAAATATTTTATATGATGAATTTGTGGGATGGGCAGTGGCACGACTTATTTTTAAATTGATTTAATTTCTTGTGAAATGAAATATTGTGCATACGTATGATTTTGTGAATATGGCAATGTTTCGGTATGATGATGAATAGTGGTTATTGTTATGGTTATCGTGATGAACGTGTAAATGATTGAATGATTGTGCAAACATGTACATACTTTGTCGATGATGAAAATGGTGAGTTATGGTGAGACGATGCGGTGCATCGGATCAGTGATGTTTTTAAGTATGTTATATGTGTGCATTCATTCATACGCATTTCGGTGATGGATCTCGGTGAAGTTTGGATCAATGGTGGACATAATTCCCATTGTGTGGAATTTTGTCGGTAGGGTCGTATCTCGATGAGGTTTAGATCGGTCAGATAGATTATTTCCACGGCTTATTGGTATCACATGCATAGTGTCAGTTGGTCATATGCATTGTTGTCATAACCTGATTGAAATGATTTTAGTGTTATGTTTGGTGTGTATTTTTTGTGGTTGATGAATGATGATTGAAATCTGAATATATGACAAATTGGGTTAATGATATATTATAATGTTTTGTTGCTTATGAATGCATAACACTGATTAATTGTGAATGAGACTCACCCTTACTTATTGACATTTTTCAGAATGAGGAGTAGCGGCATTAGCGCTCGGTGAGGATGACTCATAGAGTTTATCTGTTATTTTGGGTCGTGTCGGTCATGCTATGATCTTGTAACACTGGGGAACGATAGTTTTAGAGTTTTAGAGTTTTATGAGATTACTCTATTTTATTTGGTGTTGGATTATATTTCCATTAGTTGTAAATTCCGCAGTGATGAACATGATTATGTTTTGGTAAATCGTTTCCTAATGAAGCATGACTTCAGACTATAGTTGGTTTAATTGTTTTATTTAATTGTGGCACCCTTGTTTAAATAGTTTACTCTGATTATTTTATTAATTGTCATGGGGTTTAGAAGGGTGTTACAGTTCTCATGGTTAAGATTAATGGCTGAGTATTCACTTTTATGATGATAAAGTGTCTATTCCTTTTAAAAATCTTTTTTCCTTTTAAGCGGAACTACATTAGTTCTGACTTCTCCATTGCACCGAGAAGGTATGTAGGCACAAGATGTAATGTCTTGTCGTGCTTATTTTAAAAACAAACAAAACCCTTTCTTTTGCACACAATATCCTTTTTAATAAACACAGATTTTCAAAAAAGGTTCTTGTGGAGTACCACAGATATAAGGGGTGCTTAAAACCTTCCCCTTTATAATCAACACCCGTACCTAAGATCTTTTTTTGTTGTTTTTGTATCTAAAACTTCTTTTTGGAGTTATTTCGCTCTTTTTCCATTTCCTTTGGAAACAATAAAGTGTGGTGGTGACTTTCACTGAAATAATGAGTCGAGTCTATCCAATGACTTCGATCTCAAATTTTCCCCGCTACATTTAGTAACAATAATAACATGAAAATTACTCATTTGAAAATAATCTTTATCTTTACCTTCTAGAAACCTTAAATTGTTAGAACTTAAATTAAAGAAAATTGTTAACATGATTACAAAGCAAAACAAACTAATGAACCATACACCACAGTAAAAATAAACAACAGAGATGCAACTATGTGAGAAACCACAACAAACTTGTAATTATGAAAAATCGGAGTTACCAACCTGAAGTGTCGTGACCAAATTAAGATGCTTTCCTCTTTCCTTCCTTTCTTCCCTTGTGCTATCATAAATTCTGGATGATTAAGATTTGTTGTTGTTATTCTGTGTGAAGAGCAACAACTTTGGGAAACTGAACTTTTGTGAATGGTTGATGCTTAGGAATGAAAAAACTAGGCCTTTATATAGATGAAAATTAGGGTTGGCAGTGAAAGGGATCAATCTATTTTAGGAGAATTTTATAGAGATTCATATTTGATCCAAGTATTAGTGAGTAAGACTGTGAATCTGGACGATTTGGTGACCCAGTGCAGGATTGGATATGGAGAGAGATTGATTTGGGAAAATCTTTTTTCTATTTTGAATTTTTGGCTATTTTTTTGCATAAAATTAAGATTTTAATAAAAATTTAATATTTTAAATATGTTAAATAAAGAAAAATGAAAATACTATTTAAATAATAAAAAACATTTTTTTGATTTTTTTTATGAAAACCTGCAAAAATAGAATAAAATACAAAATGTAGAAACATGGGTTTTGAACTCGCGAACTTTTATCTAAATCCCTTACATGTGCTTCCTTAGAAACTGTGCTATCTCAATTATTTGAAATAAATTATTAATTAAAAACATATAAAGGA
Source organism: Vicia villosa (assembly GCF_029867415.1). Taxonomy (NCBI): domain Eukaryota; kingdom Viridiplantae; phylum Streptophyta; class Magnoliopsida; order Fabales; family Fabaceae; genus Vicia; species Vicia villosa. The sequence continues at coordinate 39,060,100 of NC_081181.1, read as the reverse complement.
TGGGCAAGTTTGGGGTATTGTAGCGGTGAATTTGGCGAGACTAGAGTCATGGGAACCTCTTTGTTTTCATGTTATTTTCTTTTGTTTATAAATAACATTTTTTTGTGAAAATCCTATGTGAAAAACTTGTTTGAAATAGAGTGTGGGGATGGGAAGAGAAGTTTTTGAAAGTGAGCTTGATGAGATATCGCATCTTAGGCCTACATACCCCTTAAGTGCAATAGGGAAGTCAGAGCTTTTGTAGTTCATTTTTTTAAAAAAAAAAAGGAAAATGGGGGCCAAAGTGGCCAAAATCTTTTTGGGTGTGAGCTTTAAAATACTCACAAATTTTTAAAAGATGGTTAAGCTTTAAAATACTTAACAAGTTTAAAAGAAGATTAGGCTTTAAAATACCTAATAAGTTTAATGGGTTAAGCTTTAAAATACTTAACAAGTCACAAAGGGATTAGGCTTTAAAATACCTAATAAGTTTTAAAGGGTTAAGCTTTAAAATACTTAACAAATTTAAAACAAATCAAAGAAGGATCAAGCTTTAAAATACAAGATCAATGGGTTAAGAGAAGTTTCACCGGGAATAATTGATCTCTTAACATCAAGGTTTAAAAACAAGATCAATGGAACAAGAGTAGTTTCACCGGGAATAATTCTATTCTCAATACCAAGGTTTCAAAACAAAAGGTTTTTGGCCAAGCTTTAACAATACTAGACCATAAACAAGTGAAAAGTTTTAAAATACTCAACACAAAAGTAAAAGAGATTGGAAAAGAATTTAAGTGCCTTGACAATTTAGTCAATATCATTCCCATCCTTTGGATAAAACATCAAGCTTAAACAATTAACAGTAAATACCTCATGTATGTACAAGAACAAACAAGTGAGTGTTAACAAGCAAGAGATGAATGTATCTAAACCCTTGGATTCAAATCATATATGAATGATGAATGATTAATGTGATGATTAAACATTGGGTTAGATAAAATAATAACAAGTACAAATCACATGGATATATATAATCAACAAGTATATGTATAAGACAAAGATTAACAATTAAGCACAGGACATGGATTAAAATTAACAATTATGCACAAAGATAAACATGGATAGACAATGATCAACATGTTGCAAATTTTTTGGTTAGGGTTTTAAACCTAAAGTTTTCAAATTAGGGTTTTAAAATATTAGGGTTTTGAAACACACACCTAAACCTAATTAATTTTAATTGTTAAATACCAATTTCTTTAGGATAAATGGCCTAAGGGTGCATAGATAAGTGAAACACACTCTAACCTAACCCTAAACAAGAATTGACAAAAATATACCAAGTCACTTTAGAGAAATATTCAAAAAGAAACATATTTTTGTTGATTTTTCATATATTAAAAGACTTGTTTTTGATTAATTTTTAAATGATGATAAAATAAATATTTTTGGGATTTTTAATCATGGTATTAAAATACACTAATTAAATAACAAAAAAAAAGAAGGGATTAAAAATAATTAATCTACTATTTTTAATGATTTTTTGAAGTTTAATAGAAAACTTAAATGAACAAGTGATAAAAAATAAAGGGAATGTGGCTACTAAGGTTTGAACTCACGCACCCTAGGTCACCACACAAAACAAATACCATCAGGCTAGCGCGCGTGTGTTGAAAGTAAAGGGAATTCAATTGATTATATGTGAAACATGGTTCTAAATGAGTAAAATGCAAAATAAATTCACAAAAGTGCAAAAGGTGGGGTTTGAACCCACGCAACAGAGGTCAAGGGCGCGCGTTTTAGAGGCAAGAGGAGAACCAAGTAAGTTGTGTACGATGTAGTCACAAAGCAATACACACAATTCATTATATTTTAAACTTGCGCGCCATTTTTTAAATTCAAACACAACAACTTCATCTTCTTCCTCGTGAAGAAAAACAACAACGCCATTAATGGTGATTTCACAACATTCTCAATTATGCATGTTTTTTTGACAAAATAAGACTCTAAATCGATCAGAAAAACAACACGAATCCAACAATGCCATCAAAAATTATTTATTCATTCCCTAACACGTGAATTTCTGGATTAAAGTGAAGAACCCTAAAAATTCAAAATCAAATTAAATGCTGTAAACACATGATCAAGCCCTAAAACCTTAGGGCTTTCACTCCCTACATTATTTTGAACACAATGGTATCAAGAACTGATTAAAACAATGTTCAAACAGATATGCACAAATTCAAGAAATATACCTCTGAAAATGGACTCGGGGGGAGCAATTCAGTAGACCTGGGAATGCCTCAAGTGTTCAAAAAGCTTCTATGAAATTTTGAATGGTGATTTTATGTTTTAGGTGTTTGGCAAGTGTTTGGATGTTATGGATAGTTTCTATATGTGATATAGAAGCTATTTGAAAGGTTATTTGAGTGGCTAAGTGTTTGGTTTGAGTTTGGACAAGTTATGTGCTTAAAAGCTTTGAAAATGGACCAAAAATGGTGATTTTTGGTTATGGACCCTTAGAGAGGTTAAGGAAGGTATGGACAGCTTCTAAATGGTATTTAGAAGTTGTTCAAACTCTTGTTTGACACCCAGAACTTGTGGAACTCAAAATCACTATGAAAATGCAAGAGGTAAGAAAAGAGAATCTCAAGTGGGGTAGTGACATGGAGAATTCTGGTGTAAGTGATCCAAGAGGCAAGGTCCTCTATTTATGGGAAAGAATTAGGGTTTGTGGATGGCAAAAGTTCAGAGTTTTAAGTTCACATGTGACTTGTGTACCATCTTGCTTGTTTGTGAAGAAATGAAGAAGTTATGGTTCCCATGGTGAGTACAATACTTTAAGCATGCTTGATATGATCTTAGAGGCTTGCTTGTTGGATTTGTATTGCCTTTTCTGCAGAGGAGACATGGGAGAGGCTTAAGGTGAGTGGACTTTGTGCATAAAGCCTCTTTACAAGAATGGAAGTGTGAACTTTAGTTCCAAAAATGGCATGAAACTTGGACAATGCTTAGAACACTTGGTCCATAGCTCAAAAGCAAGCGTAATCTTATGAGTTTGGCCATTTGAACAAGTTAAAATGGTTGTACTTGAGAGATTCTTTCAGATTTGCAAGGGTTTTGGTCTTTGTTCTTCACTTTCTTCATAAAACTTCTTCATTTCAAGTGTTCATGGTGCCATATTAACAAAATCATATCTCATGGATGGAGCCATGGATTTTCATGATACTTAGCTCTTTAGAAAGCCCTTGCTACATACTTCAAATGAGTAGTTTAAAGTTTCCTCAAACTCTTCTTGGATCATTGAGAAAAATGGCCATAAAGTGGAGGAAAAACTAGGTAAAACACTTAGAAAATTTTCTATGTTTTTTGAACATAAACCTTGTTTGCTCAAAATCACTTATAAATAATCACTTTTTGCCAAACGGTGATGCTGAAAAAATGATTTTTATTTGAGGAGATCTACAACTTTCATGTTGGAAGTTTTTTGAGTTGTGTAGGTGAAATGTTGAGATCCATGAACTAGGTTAAAATATACTTAAAAACCCTAGTTTGACTTTTTGATTCTTGATGAATTCTTTGAATTTTATTTGATCAAATGTCTTCCATATCCATATGATGATGATTTGGATCTTTAAAAGTCCATGGTTGACTATTTTTCTCAGAAGTTAAAGGTTGACTTGCACCGTTGACTTTTTCCAGATGAATGACTGTCTTGTGATTTCCAAATGAATCAAGCTCTCTTCTTCAAATGAATGAGATGAATGGACTATAATGTTCATTTGGATGCCCTTGAATCATATTTTGAGTCTTGGAACCATCTCCTGATTAAAAGTCAACCTTTCAGAGAAATTAGGTCAAAAACCCTAATTGGAGCTCCTGGTGAACTTGAAGGTGATTGATCTTGTATTGAACCATCTTTGGGCCTTGATATTGATTGGATAACCCTTTTGAATCATAGAGGAATGTTGAATTTCTTTGTGGGCCTCAAAACCCTAATTTGCTCAACTTTTCCTTGACCAGTCTCCTGCCCTAGGACACAAGCAACAAACAACAGTTTTTTTTTTTGTATTTTTGTTAGCAAATGATAAATGCATGATGATAATGATGATAATGGTGATCCTAATGTTTAGGCTATGGTGGGATCTCAGTAGTCAAAAATTGGGGTGCAAAAGATGCCCCTATTTAAGTTCCTGATACCTGATGAGAGGAAGGTGGAATCTTCGTCTCAGCATGGTAGGAAGGACTTAAATATAAAAGATAGCACAATTTTGGACCCTAAGAGCCCACATGCATGAAAGAAACACACACACACACACACACACACACACATATATATATATATATATATATATATATATATATATATATATATATATATATATATATATATTGATTTTCATACAGAATAAACACAAACATCATTCCTTTAAACTGGGAGGAAGGAAACAGATCTACTGGGGATATAGGGCAGACAACCCTGACACTTGGTAGACTTTGGTAAACTCAAGACAGGACAAGATTAAAAAGAGTTCCAAATTCTATCAGAACAAAAGGTGTCAATTACGGATTCTCTCGCAACGACAAAGATATGTCATGGACTCACTGTTATACCCCAAAATTTGCCCGCATTATTTTTCAAGAAAACTCCAATCTGGAAATTAAGAGTCTCATATAATCATGGATTTTTATTTCAACAAATATCCTGACATATGAAATACTTAGTTTTAGAATTTTTCTTATACAGTAATTTGGCTTGCAGTTGAATTTATTCTTACCCAAGCGCCAAATACTGTTTATTACTTCACACATGCTATTTATTTATTTACAGATAAATAGTACTGACACAATTGGTACAGAGTTAAATCTTTTTTTGCAGGCGCAGAATCAGGAAACTCAGACTGTACTGGTAACAGTAAATAATAGTTATTTATTATGTCTGTGTTTTTTCTAACAAGTCATGTAAATAAACTTTTAGTTTTCACAAAAAAAAAAAAACAAAAACAAAAACAACAAAAAAAGAAAATTAACTTTGACTGTTGATTTTTCACTCTAACTGCTACGTCAATATCTGAACAGTCAGTTGACAGCCAAACTGCTGGCAGTACAATTCTCAGTGTTTTGTACCATCAATCAAATCAATCTTTCACAATTCAAAATTCCAAGATTTTTGTTCTAGAAGTCTTCTGAATATCACGCGATTAGCAGAGACTCAACACTGCACAAAAATCAGGTACGCTTAACTGTCTCCTACACAAACAGTCCCTGACTAGGGTTTTCTTGTTTTTACAGGAGAAACAAGTTTTTGAGAGGTCAAATGGATTTCATACACATCCATACATCTCAAAGTACCATCATACAAATTTTCAAACTTCAATTCACTCAGACGCACCGTCAGCAGCTCAAACAGTCAACAGACGACCCGTTTGACCAAAAAAGTCAACAGACAGTCAAAAATGAAATTTTTTGTCAAAGTCTATATTTTGTCAAAGGATTCATCATTTGATCATTGGATGATCATAATTCATCAAGGAAAGATCAAAAATCAACAAAACCCTAAGATTCAAAATTAGGGTTTTTGCCTGAAAAGTCAACTCAACTTTGACTGATCATAATTCTCTCATCCTTCATCCAAAAAATTCAAACCAAAGCTCCTTTTGAAGGAAATTCAATTATCTTTCAAATGCCATTGATCCCATGGTCATTGGATTGACCATTTGAAAAATATGATCAAAGACATTACAGGTCATTTTCAAAGTCAACAAAAAGACACTTTTTTCAAAAGGACACACAAAGAGCATCAAAAATCATTTTGACATGAGACCAAAGACATTGGTTAGAGGACTCTTTGAGGTTTCCAAAAAGTGCAAGATCTCCTTCATATGACAAAAATTGAGGGATTTACACCTTGTTGAAGTTGGCTAAATTTTGGAAAATGCATAAAACCAACATTGCTCAAAAATGCATTTTTTTCCAAATGGGGCCAAGTTTTCATGGTTCAAACATCATTTCCATAATATTATGGGCCTCCCACGACCAAGACCAAGCCCATAACATTTTTCTCCATTTTTTTGATTTAATTTTATCATTTAAGATTAAATTAAAAAAGAAAAAAAAGGAAGGATAAAGCATAGCTTATTTTCTAAGCTAAAGCCTCCACATGGGACTTAATTATGCAGCAAGGAAAGCCTAAGGCAAGAGGTGTGGAGATCAAGCAATGGTGGCTTAAATTTTAAGCTTGAAAAGTCAAGATTCCAACAAAGACAATCAAGGCTTATTAGCTTAGTTTTTAAGCACTCCATGGCTTATAAATAGGCTAGCATACTCCAACAATCAAGGGAGGACGAATTCAGTAGCATTCATAAGCACATAGCACTCTTGTAACAACTTGTAATTTTCAAAGAAACTTGAAATTCGAATTTTAAGTTTCAGTCAATTTCAATACAAAATAAACATTCAAACATCATTTCTGAGCTTCACTGAAACAATTCCAATCATTTCCAAGTCTTAAACCTCATTGAATCGAGCTATATAGGCCACGGTTTGTTCAAACTAAAACCAACTTATATCTCATAACACACGCATATTTAACAAGATGTAGATGCATAATTGTGTTTGGTTTGAAGCTCTGGTCGTTTCTGGAGCTTCAATTGGATTTTAATGGCTGTTTGTAGCATATACCATTTTAGGGTTTTCTTAGCTCAAAATTAGGGTTCTTCATTAGGGCCAAAATTAAAGCAAATTAAGGGCATGGTTACATTCAGTGGAACAAGACGAGTTGAATGGTACCATCGCGCCTAATTTCTATGCCTGTTTACCCCTATTCGTTATTTTGCAGAATTAGGGTTCATCAATTATAGCGCTTTTGCATAAAAGCGTTGTTGAAAGTGGAGTCTGGAGGTTGAAGATGATGCGTGTCCTCCTCCTATTGGCTGGCACGCGCGCGCAGTTTTTTTTAAATTTCCCACTAATCAAGTGTTTTGCAGGTACACTGAGTGCCATGCGCCTCAAAATCTGAACCATCTGATCCACTATCCATCCAATCCAACGCGCCAGATCATGCAGCTGCATCATGTTCCTTCATTCAATTTCCACATCTGATCAGTATCCTTTTATTTTTTATTTCTATTTTAATTTCTTTGCAAAATTAATTAAAAATAGTTTTAAAAATCCAAAAAATACACAAAAAATATTTTTAGACTTCTAAAATAATGTTTTATTTTCTGAAATAAAAATATTTTATTTTTCTTCATAATTTCAATATTTTGCATAATTAATTAGTATATATTTATATATTTGCTTCTTAATTATTCTAACCAATCAAAAAATCATAAAAAAAATTGTTCTTAATGTTAAATATTGTTTATATATTATAAACTAATTTTGTACATATTTTGCATAATTTTCTCTTTAAGTTTTAATTATTTGTATAATTATTTGCATAATTATGTATTAATTAACTTAAATCAATTTCAAATCAATTTCAAAAAATTCCAAAAAAATTAGTTTTGTTTTAAAATTAATTGACAAATATTTTGTACATATTTTAAACTCAATTTCTAGGTTTAAATCTATTTTCATCTTTTTTCTTCATTTTAATTTAATTAATCATGCATTAATTATAATTAAAATCAATCATAAAAAATCCAAAAACATGCCTTTTATTCTTATTGCAATTTAAATTCCTAGATAAATGTATAGGATGTCAAATTCATGTAAATAGGCTAGTTTACATTTCCTGCACAATCGATGTAATAGCGTAGATTTACTTTCCGCACTTTACATTTCCGCATTTTAATTTCCCGCACATATAAACTGCGTGTATGTCAAAGATAAAATTGAACCGTTAGATCACTAACCTCAAAGATAAAATATCTGAATACAAACACAATCACACTTGCACCTCTTAAGGTAAATCCCTTCTCATTCTTTTCAAAATCAAAGTCAAAATTCCACTGTTTTGAGTACAAAATCGAACCTTGCGTTTATATCCGGTGAAAGGATAGATTTTTAAAGGAAATAGGATAAAGACCTTACAACTCAGGGTAGACCTCCTAGTTTGCTTGCTCAAATCAAAACAAACAAAATTCTCATACACTGTTGTTTTTCAAAACAAAACTTTCAAAAAAGACAATACTTTGTATACATCCAAACACGGATTATTACAAAGTTAACGTTCTTTTCAAAACATCTTTCGAAAGATAAACAAGCATTTTGTATACATCCGCACACGGATCATTACAAAATTCAATTTACAAAGGTATTTGAAACCACATATGAGCATTCTAAAGCAATTGAAAAGTGATCAAAAAACAAGTGAGCTAAGCAAACTTAAGAGCCCATGGATAACCATGGATACAAAGGGTGCTAACACCTTCCCTTTGTATAACCTACCCCCTTACCCAGAATTTCTTAAAGGTCTTTTTTCTGTTTCTTTTATAAACCTTTCCTTAATTGGATAAAATAAAAGGTCGGTGGCGACTCTGTGAATTTTCAAAATGCGAAAGCATTAAGCGATAAAAAAGAGTCAGTTCACGTATCTCTCCAGAACAGAGGTATGGCCCGGGATAAAAAACGGAGGTCCACAGAACTGGCGACTCTGCTGGGGAGATACTTTCAAAAACAAAATGTTTTCAAAAGGGGTTACCTTAAGAGAATAGGTCGATGTTTTCAATTGTTTGACTTGATTGCTCTATTTTTCAAAGGTTTGTTTGGGTATTTTGCTTGTGTGAAAGATTCTAACCCGAATCTCGAGATACCTTAAGTATATGACAATAGACCAAGGAAACTGTACGGCATGTACCGATACGGTTAATCTGGTAGTCATCGTTAGTGCGATACTTTGGTTTATACTGATGTCCCTTGAAAACGATCAAGGAGTATATTAGGCTTCCGAAATGTCATTAAACACTAATTTGTCTTAGAACCTTTTTAGTTGAACTTGACTTGTGGCCTATTAAGTGGCTAGCTTTGAAATTGATCGAAGTTAGTTATCCTCGAGGAATATTTTGATCGGCCGCTCGAGCGCCGTATTGAGATGTTACTTCCAAGGATCATAGAACCCAAATACTATTCTAGGACAGGTTTTAACCAACTCAACTTCAGTGAGGAGGGTATCACCTATCAGCTCCATGCAAGCCTTTAAACCTAAGGCTATTGTTTGATTTGTTTTTGTGTGCCACATGTTTGCTTCATAAGCATATCATTTTTGCACCAAACACTTCAAGGATCAAAGAGTTTACCTTTGTTTTTGCAGGTAATGGCTCCCACCACCAAAGATTACATCCGAATCAACATCTCAACGGTACCATCTAAACTAAAAGACTTAGTGTCAGAATTCCCCAGGAATGTTCAATTCACCGAAAGGCATGGTCACCTACTCCATTTGGTTACCTCAAAATTTGAAGAAGACATGATACGGGTCCTGTTCCAGTTCTTTGACCCTGAACATCATTGCTTTACCTTTCCTGATTACCAGTTGGTACCCACTTTGGAAGAATTCTCTGAACTAATTGGATTGCCTGTTCGAAATCGATTACCTTTCACTGGTTTAGAAAGGATTCCAAAACCTGAAGTCATTGCTGCTGCTTTACATCTGCGGAAATCAGAAATCGAGTCCAATTGGGAAACAAAGAGTGGAGTTAAGGGTTTGCTTGCCAAGTTCTTGTTGGAAAAGGCTCGACTACTGCTAGAAAACAAAAGTTATCCAGCTTTTGAGGAAGTTATGGCACTTTTGATCTATGGGTTGGTTTTATTCCCAAATCCCGACCAGTTCATAAGTGTACACATCATCAACCTTTTCCTAATCCGTAACCCGGTACCAACATTGCTGGGAGACATTCTACATTCTCTACACACTCGTACCATGAAGAAACGAGGAACTCTCATGTGCTGTATACCACTACTGGCTAGGTGGTTTACATTTCATCTTCCCCGATCAGTGTTGAGAAATGAACAAAGAATGCAATGGTCTCGCAGGATTATGTCTTTGTCTCATTCAGATATCTGGTGGAACAACTTCTTTCAAAGAGACATTACTATCATTGATCATTGTGGAGAGTACCCTAATGTGCCACTCCTTGGCATCAAAGGAGGCATCACTTACAATCCCTCTTTAGCTCTACGCCAATTCGGATATGCAAGGAGCAACGGTCCTCATGACATGATTATCCATGGCATTGTGTTTGATTACGAGAATGATTCTCATAGACACCGACGAAGGTTCATACATGCATGGGACAGTGTCTATAGAATAGAAAGCAAAACTTTGGGGCAATGGAATTCTATTCCTATGGAACCCTACCTCAGATGGGTCCGCACTCATGCTCAGAAACTCCTTATGCCATATCCCGCTGTTCTACCAGTGACCATTGAACCAGAGGTCGAAGGATATGAACCTCAAGTTATTCTACACCCGGACATGCCAACTGACCTAGAAGAGTTGCAAAAATCTTGGGTTCAACTCAAAGAGGAAAGAGACACCTTCAAATCATACTGTCAAGACTATGAGAGAAGGATATTGGAGCTCACCGGACAGCTTCAAGAAGAACAGCAGATCAACACATTCCTGGGGGCAAAGAGAAAGCGTCCACGGGAGACCTGAAGGATCATTTATTTTATTTCTGTCTTGTAAGCCCAAATGAGGCAAAAAAAAAAGAAATAAATTGATTAACTAACGTTTGTTTCTTCTTTAACAAATCTAAACTCTAAGATCCTTGAAACATTGCACACATATTTCACTTCATGCATTGCATATACATTTCATACATTGCATTCATATACATTGCATATACATTTCATACATTGCATACACATGGCATCCAGTCATACACATTGCATAACAGGTTCACATGACGGATTTCTCATCTTCTCGCTGTTTATTTCAGTCAGAAGAGATGGAATCTGAAATGAGCATCAAGAATCTCGAAGCACAGAATGCCCAAGTTCAAGTGGCAATTCTGGAACTGGCAAAGGGGCAGCAAGAACTGAAAGCCCTGATAATCAAGAAGAAAAAGAAGCCCAAAGGATCTGTAGGCTTGAGTCACCTGAAAAGGAAGATCAAAATCCCAGTCAAAAAGTTCAAAAAGCCACCGATCCCTGAAACAGTCGGTGATGATGAACAAGAAGACAATCAAAGCAACCAGGGTTCTGCTAAACCCTCTCTCTCTTCAAATGAAGAAAATGATCATTCTGGGGACGAACCGGATGATGAAAAATACCAACAGCTGGAAGACCGTATGAAAGCTATGGAGATACAAAAAGTACCTGGCTTAGATTTCAATGATCTGGGGCTCATCTCGGATGTTGTTATCCCTCCAAAATTCAAAGTTCCTGTCTTTGCAAAATATGATGGAGTTTCTTGCCCGAAACTACATCTGAGATCCTATGTGAGGAAGATACAACCTCATACAACAGATAACAAATTGTGGATTCACTTCTTCCAAGAAAGTCTGTCGGGTACACAACTCGAGTGGTACTACCAGCTGGAAAATACCAAGGTTCATACTTGGGAAGAATTAGCTGCTGCTTTTTACAAACAATACCAATACAATGCTGATCTTGCGCCAACCCGTACTCAACTAAGGGGCATGTCTATGGGACCAAAAGAAAGTTTCAAAGGATATGCACAAAAGTGGAGAGATATGGCTGGAAGGGTTCAACCACCCTTATCTGATCGCGAACTAGTCGACATGTTCATGGGCACTTTAACTGGCCCTTTCTATAGCCATTTGCTGGGAAGCTCATCATCAGGTTTCACTGACCTGATACTGACCGGAGAACGTGTCGAAAGTGGCATTCAAAATGGAAAAATTCAAATAGGTTCCACCTCTGGTACTACAAAAAGGCCCATCAGCGGGAGAAATGAGGTCAATGCAACACAAATTCAGAAAAGTCACAAAAGTGAGCAGCATCAATCTGTAGGGGCAGTTCTGATCTCCGCATCTGCACCTCAAAAAGATCAACAGCCAAAATATACGCATCGACCAGATGCACCAAGAAGAAATTTCACCAGAATCAACATGCCAATCTCTCGGGCATTGCAGCACTTGCTAAAAGCAGATCTGATCACATTAAAAGGTCCTCCAAAGAATGTCAACACTTCCTCTCCGAATTATCGTCCTGATGCGACATGTGCCTATCACTCAAACTTTCCAGGACATGACGCAGATCACTGCTGGGCCCTGAAAAATAAAATACAAGATATGATAGATGCTGGGGAAATTGAGTTCGATCCTCCAGAAACTCCAAATGTCATCACTGCACCTATGCCAAAGCATGACAAAACTGTCAACGCTATCCTGGACACTGTTTACATCTATGATGTGAACGAATTATCAACTCCACTCTGCGAAGTCAAAGGAAAGCTAATCCGAGCTGGTTACTTTCCAGGGTGTGACCCCGACTGCTTTTACTGCTCCTGCCGGCCCAATGGTTGTGAAAATCTAAGAATGGGAATTCAAAAGTGGATGGATCACCGTATCATTATGTTTGAGAGGCTCCCTTCTATGGACGTGCTGTGCGAAGTCTTTGCAAACAGGATGAGAATAGAGGATGCCTCAGTGATCTCCAGCTTACCATTCAAAATCTCTGCCAAGGCTCCATTCAAAATTTCTGCTACACTCAAAGTGGCATCAGTAGTCATTGCTAGTCCAACTCCATTTCCATACTCCTCAGACAAAGCTGTCCCATGGGGATATGACACTAATGTTTATGTTCATGGAATTAAGCAGGCTACCTCGACTGAAGAGATCGCAAAGTTAACTACTCCAACTGTGGGTAATATTGTGGGTACCAGCAAGATCACGAGAAGTGGAAGAATCTTTTCACCAGAAATTTCTCCAAATGTTGCTACTGGTCCAGTCCGAGTCCCAGTTCCTAATCAAAATGTCAACGCTCGAGGCAAAGAGCCACAAGTTGAACAAGTTCAAACCCCGGTGGAGATCACTGCTGAGGATCCGTCAAAGCAAGAAATGGAGGAAATATTGAAAATCATCTGCAAGAGTGATTACAATATTGTTGAGCAACTGGGGCACACTGCTTCAAAAATCTCAATGCTATCTCTGCTAAAATATTCAGAAGCTCATGCCAAAGCTCTGATGAAGTTCCTGAAAGCTGCGCATGTGCCTCAAGAGATCTCAGTCGACCAATTTGAGAATTGTGTTGCCAATCTAACCGTGAGCAATGGTCTCGGTTTCTCCGATGTGGATCTAACCCCTGCTGGAAAAAATCACAACCAAGCCCTACATATCTCCAATGAATGTAATGGCACCACTCTATCTCATGTGCTAGTAGATAACGGTTCTTCTTTGAACGTGTTACCGAAAACAGTACTAGAAAAGCTTGACTTCGAAGGAATTGTGTTACAACCAAGCGATGTTGTGGTAAGAGCCTTTGACGGGTCAACCAGAACGGTATACGGAAAAGTGAATCTCCCAATCAGAGTGGGTTCTCAGATCTTTGATTCTATCTTTTACGTAATGGAAATTCACCCAGCCTACTCCTGTTTACTTGGACGCCCTTGGATACATGGGGCAAACGCTGTAACTTCTACCCTGCATTAGAAGTTAAAATATCCAGTAAAAGGAAAGATTGTCACAGTCTATGGCGAAGAGGAATATGTGGTTAGTCACCTAAGCAATTCCAAATATGTCAAGTTGGAGGACGAATTCATCGAAACTCCATGCCAATCATTTGAGGTGGTCTCTCCAGATGTCTCTACCACCAAGCATATTCCTGCTACTCCAACTACAACTATGGCTTCTCTCAAAGATGCCAAAGCCTTGATTGAACAGGGTGATTGCACAGTATGGGGACAGCTTCCCGATATACCTTACAAGTCTGACAAGCTAGGTCTGGGCTATGATAGTGAAAATCAAAAGAATGATCAAGGTCCTCGTTCTGAAGGATTGATGTCACACTTCGTCAGCCAAGAAGTAAACGCTATTGAAGATGAAGGAGTGTTCATGAACCATATCCTTCAGCCATATCCAGATGAAATTCCACCTATTTCCATGGGAATGTGGGATGCTGTGGGAGAACCAAACGGCGGGTATAATTCTCAATATGCCGCACCTCAGAATTCTTATATTGCTATGGAAGACCTTACCCCGACTGGATGGGGTGATCAAATTGGAAATGAAGAAAGTTTCACAAGTCCCGTCACTGAGCAATATCAAAATCCACCCAAAGAAGTATGGGACACGCTAGGAGAACCCAGCGGCAAATATGACTATGTGGTGAAATATTCCGCTCCTCCAAGCTCACAAATTGCTATGGAGGACATTGTCCCAACTGGATGGGATGAACAGTACGATGACAATTTCGCTCTTGAAGAAGCCAGGGAAATACCAAATAACGAGGGTTGCTTTCTGTCAGCATACACTCCTCATCAGGATGCACAAGTCTCTATTCAAAACATCATCCCGACTGCATGGGACGGCCTTATCGAGCATCTCGCTCAGCCAACAGAGATATCTCAGCCTAGGCTCTCGTATCCAGCAGAGTATATCCCTTATCCCGAAGGATCACCGGCTCATTTTCCCACTAATGAAATCAATGCTGTGGAAGATGAAGAAGACAACTGCAACTGGAACAGCTGGATACTCCCTGCTCACAACAGTGGATTGAACAACTGGAAAGCTGAGGATGTGATCTCCTTTGACCAGGAGTAAATGCCATTTCCTGTTCTCTTTGTGTATATTGTGCAAAGATAAAAATGGTTCCTGAACAATCGAACCATGAGCTTGAAAGCCGTGTGCCTTAGCACACTGGTCCTTCTATAAGGGCTTATCATATCATGATCATGTGCATTCAATAAAATCATGGGACGCTTGCATATTTAAATTTTGTGATCTTTTTTCCTTCTTTCTTCGCTTTCAAATAGCTATGTTTTTTCTTCACACACACTCACATAATTAACATGCAGATTCACATACACTCTGGATCCAGTCAACAACGATTCTGCTATTGCCCGTCATGACTTTGAAAGTCCGATCTACCAAACTGAGGACGAAAGTGAGGAAGATTGTGAAGTGCCAAGAGAACTTGCAAGGCTGCTAGAACAAGAAGACAAGGCCATACAGCCTCACGAGGAGCCAATTGAGGTCATCAACTTGGGCAGCAAAGAAAAGAAAGAAGTCAAAATAGGGGCTGATTTAGAACACAGCGTCAAGCAAAGACTGATTCAAATGCTGCGAGACTACGTCGAGATATTCGCCTGGTCCTATGAGGATATGCCCGGCCTTGACACGGACATTGTAGTTCATCGCCTGCCAATCAAAGAAGGTAGCACTCCAGTCAAACAGAAACTACGAAGGAGTAGGCCTGATATGTCAAAAAAGATCAAAGACGAGGTTGAAAAACAGTTCAATGCCGGATTCCTAAAAGTTGTAAGTTATCCTCCTTGGATAGCTAACATCGTGCCTGTACCTAAAAAAGACGGGAAAGTCAGAATGTGCGTGGACTACAGAGATTTGAACCGGGCAAGTCCCAAAGATGATTTCCCTTTACC
Source organism: Vicia villosa (assembly GCF_029867415.1). Lineage (NCBI taxonomy): Eukaryota > Viridiplantae > Streptophyta > Magnoliopsida > Fabales > Fabaceae > Vicia > Vicia villosa. The sequence goes on along the minus strand of NC_081181.1, from coordinate 39,044,610 downwards.
ACACATCGATGTACTGGTTGACAATACCGCACAATGCAAGGTATTCTCCTTTATGGACGGATTCTCAGGGTACAATCAAATCAAGATGGCACCCGAAGACATGGAAAAAACAACCTTCACAACACCCTGGGGAACCTTTTGTTACAAAGTAATGCCGTTTGGTCTGAAAAACGCAGGAGCAACCCATCAACGTGCAATGGTGGCGCTATTTCATGATATGATTCATCAAGAAATAGAGGTGTATGTCGATGACATGATTGCAAAATCCAACACCGAGGAAGAACATCTGGGTCATTTACACAAGTTGTTTGACAGACTCAAGAAATACAAGTTGCGACTGAACCCAAATAAGTGTACCTTTGGAGTAAGATCCGGCAAACTCTTAGGTTTCATCGTCAGCAGCAAAGGTATTGAGGTTGATCCCGCCAAGGTTAAAGCCATTCAAGAAATGTCTATTCCTCGTACTGAGAAACAAGTCAGAGGATTCTTGGGACGTCTAAATTACATCGCCCGATTTATTGCCCACATGACTACTACTTGTGTGCCGATCTTCAAACTGTTGAAGAAAGATCAAGTGGAAAGGTGGAATGACAAATGCCAGTTAGCCTTTGACAAAATCAAAGAATATCTCCAAAAACCTCCAATCTTGTTGCCACCTGTGGAAGGCAGACCTCTGATAATGTACCTAACTGTGTTAGAAGACTCAATGGGGTGTGTACTAGGACAACATAACGAATCCGGCCGAAAGGAGCACGCAATCTACTATCTTAGCAAAAAGTTTGCCGATTGTGAAACAAGATACTCACTACTCGAAAAAACTTGTTGTGCCTTAGCTTGGGCAGCTCGCCGGCTAAGACAGTACATGCTAAATCACACCACTTTCCTAATCTCCAAGATGGATCCCATCAAATACGTGTTCGAAAAACCTGCTCTCTCAGGAAGAATAGCAAGATGGCAAATGATCTTGACAGAATATGACATTCAATACACTTCACAAAAAGCAATCAAAGGAAGTGTGGTAGCTGATCATCTGGCTCATCAAGCAGTGGATGATTATCAAGCATTGAACTTTGACTTCCCAGACGAAGACATTATGCTAGTCAATGACTACAAACAATCAGGACCAGAAGAAGGACCCGAGCCAGGATCCCGGTGGACTATGGTTTTTGACGAAGCTTCTAATGCACTTGGCAATGGCATCGGAGCTGTGATCATTTCCCCCGCAGGAGGTCATACACCATTCACTGCCAGGTTATGCTTCAATTGCACTAACAATATAGCCGAATACGAAGCATGTATTCTGGGTCTTAAAGCTGCAATCGATCTAAGAATCAAATTCCAGGAAGTCTACGGAGACTCGGCCTTGGTAATCTACCAAGTCAAAGGGGAATGGGACACAAAGCACCCAAATCTAATTCCTTACAAAGAATATGTGCTGAGTTTGATTCCTTACTTCGAAGAAATCACTTTCGAACACATCCCACGCGAGGAAAATCAACTAGCTGATGCTTTAGCTACCATGTCATCTATGTTCAAAGTCAGGTGGGACAACGAGGCGCCTATGATCACCATTTACAGGCAAGATGAACCATCCTATTGCAATGAGATCAATACTGAAGGAACCGAGGAAAAACCATGGTTCCATGAAGTAAAAAGATATCTCGAAGCTCAGGAGTACCCTGAAGGGGCATCCATTAACGACAGAAAGTTTCTAAGGAGATTTGCTGCCAAATTCTTTCTAAGCAATGGAACCCTATACAAACGCAACCATGACTCGACTTTACTTCGCTGTGTAAACAAGAAGGAAGCAGAACAGATCATGGAAGTAATACACAATGGTGCCTTCGGTACTCATTCCAGTGGACATACAATGGCTAAAAAGATCCCGAGAGCAGGTTATTACTGGAAACAGACTGCCATCATCACTCCCGAACATGTCACAAATGCCAGATATACGCTGACAAAGTACATGTACCTCCAGTTCCATTAAGCGTCCTGACGGCTCCTTGGCCTTTTGCAATGTGGGGTATTGATATGATTGGAGAAATCAAACCTACTGCCTCCAACGGACATCGCTTTATCCTGGTCGCTATTGACTACTTCACAAAGTGGGTAGAAGCAGCTTCATTTGCTTCTGTCACCAAAAATGTGGTGGCCCGGTTCATCAAAAACAATCTCACATTCATACATCACATATTCATATTCATACATCATACATCATACATCATGCATCATGCGCATATTCATACACAACATCACATGCATATTTCTCCGGGAATATCTCACATTTACATGCATCATAAACATTGCATATCACTAACTTAATTTTTCAGGTAGACGGATATCTTCAACAAAGATGTTCTCAATCACATGCAGTGTTCACCTGAATTCCATGAACAGTTCTCTCAGATATAATCAAGCCGAAGATTCATTCTGATCACTTACCAACTCAAAAACAGGCATTGTAGATCTAAAGCGATACCTCAGACGGTTCCAGAACGATCTAGCATCACAGATCTAAAGTTGATACCTCAGACGGTTCCAGAACGATCTAACATTGCAGATCTAAAGTCGATACCTCAGACGGTTCCAGAACGATCTAGCATCACAGATCAAAGCGATACCTCAGACGGTTCCAAAACGATCTAACATTGCAGATCTAAAGTCGATACCTCAGACGGTTCCAGAACGATCTAACATTGCAGATCTAAAGCGATACCTCAGACGGTTCCAGAACGATCTAGCATCACAGATCTAAAGCGATACCTCAGACGGTTCCAGAACGATCTAATATTGCAGATCTAAAGCGATACCTCAGACGGTTCAAGAACGATCTAACATCAAAGATCTAAAGCTGATACCTCAGACGGTTCCACAATGATCAACTTTCAAAATCTAAAGCGAAAAAACTTTGGACAAGTTCCGTAGCAATCATCCTCCTAGACTTAAAGCGGTAACCTTGGACGGTTCCAAAACAGTCAACGCAAAGACTTTCAAATCCTTCATCAAGATATAATCAATGGATTCATTCTGATGAACAGACCATCAACACAATTGCCGGGTGGCATCTGAAAGCCCATCTCAAGTAATGATCCAATCTGCCAACAACATTTCGCAGACGACATTCAAATGCAACTTCCAACATCTCTTCTGATCAAGGTAAGTGCAAATTTTCAGGGCATCTAAATATTCAATCATCTTCTACCTTCAGATTTCAGACAATCTCTTCAGGTTTAAGAAGATTGAATAGGGGCAACTGTTATACCCCAAAATTTGCCCGCATTATTTTTCAAGAAAACTCCAATCTGGAAATTAAGAGTCTCATATAATCATGGATTTTTATTTCAACAAATATCCTGACATATGAAATACTTAGTTTTAGAATTTTTCTTATACAGTAATTTGGCTTGCAGTTGAATTTATTCTTACCCAAGCGCCAAATACTGTTTATTACTTCACACATGCTATTTATTTATTTACAGATAAATAGTACTGACACAATTGGTACAGAGTTAAATCTTTTTTTGCAGGCGCAGAATCAGGAAACTCAGACTGTACTGGTAACAGTAAATAATAGTTATTTATTATGTCTGTGTTTTTTCTAACAAGTCATGTAAATAAACTTTTACTTTTCACAAAAAAAAAAAACAAAAACAAAAACAACAAAAAAAGAAAATTAACTTTGACTGTTGATTTTTCACTCTAACTGCTACGTCAATATCTGAACAGTCAGTTGACAGCCAAACTGCTGGCAGTACAATTCTCAGTGTTTTGTACCATCAATCAAATCAATCTTTCACAATTCAAAATTCCAAGATTTTTGTTCTAGAAGTCTTCTGAATATCACGCGATTAGCAGAGACTCAACACTGCACAAAAATCAGGTACGCTTAACTGTCTCCTACACAAACAGTCCCTGACTAGGGTTTTCTTGTTTTTACAGGAGAAACAAGTTTTTGAGAGCTCAAATGGATTTCATACACATCCATACATCTCAAAGTACCATCATACAAATTTTCAAACTTCAATTCACTCAGACGCACCGTCAGCAGCTCAAACAGTCAACAGACGACCCGTTTGACCAAAAAAGTCAACAGACAGTCAAAAATGAAATTTTTTGTCAAAGTCTATATTTTGTCAAAGGATTCATCATTTGATCATTGGATGATCATAATTCATCAAGGAAAGATCAAAAATCAACAAAACCCTAAGATTCAAAATTAGGGTTTTTGCCTGAAAAGTCAACTCAACTTTGACTGATCATAATTCTCTCATCCTTCATCCAAAAAATTCAAACCAAATCTCCTTTTGAAGGAAATTCAATTATCTTTCAAATGCCATTGATCCCATGGTCATTGGATTCACCATTTGAAAAATATGATCAAAGACATTACAGGTCATTTTCAAAGTCAACAAAAAGACACTTTTTTCAAAAGGACACACAAAGAGCATCAAAAATCATTTTGACATGAGACCAAAGGCATTGGTTAGAGGACTCCTTGAGGTTTCCAAAAAGTGCAAGATCTCCTTCATATGACAAAAATTGAGGGATTTACACCTTGTTGAAGTTGGCTAAATTTTGGAAAATGCATAAAACCAACATTGCTCAAAAATGCATTTTTTCCAAATGGGGCCAAGTTTTCATGGTTCAAACATCATTTCCATAATATTATGGGCCTCCCACGACCAAGACCAAGCCCATAACATTTTTCTCCATTTTTTTGATTTAATTTTATCATTTAAGATTAAATTAAAAAAGAAAAAAAAGGAAGGATAAAGCATAGCTTATTTTCTAAGCTAAAGCCTCCACATGGGACTTAATTATGCAGCAAGGAAAGCCTAAGGCAAGAGGTGTGGAGATCAAGCAATGGTGGCTTAAATTTTAAGCTTGAAAAGTCAAGATTCCAACAAAGACAATCAAGGCTTATTAGCTTAGTTTTTAAGCACTCCATGGCTTATAAATAGGCTAGCATACTCCAACAATCAAGGGAGGACGAATTCAGTAGCATTCATAAGCACATAGCACTCTTGTAACAACTTGTAATTTTCAAAGAAACTTGAAATTCGAATTTTAAGTTTCAGTCAATTTCAATACAAAATAAACATTCAAACATCATCTCTGAGCTTCACTGAAACAATTCCAATCATTTCCAAGTCTTAAACCTCATTGAATCGAGCTATATAGGCCACGGTTTGTTCAAACTAAAACCAACTTATATCTCATAACACACGCATATTTAACAAGATGTAGATGCATAATTGTGTTTGGTTTGAAGCTCTGGTCGTTTCTGGAGCTTCAATTGGATTTTAATGGCTGTTTGTAGCATATACCATTTTAGGGTTTTCTTAGCTCAAAATTAGGTTTCTTCATTAGGGCCAAAATTAAAGCAAATTAAGGGCATGGTTACATTCAGTGGAACAAGACGAGTTGAATGGTACCATCGCGCCTAATTTCTATGCCTGTTTACCCCTATTCTTTATTTTGCAGAATTAGGGTTCATCAATTATAGCGCTTTTGCATAAAAGCGCTGTTGAAAGTGGAGTCTGGAGGTTGAAGATGATGCGTGTCCTCCTCCTATTGGCTGGCACGCGCGCGCAGTTTTTTTTTAAATTTCCCACTAATCAAGTGTTTTGCAGGTACACTGAGTGCCATGCGCCTCAAAATCTGAACCATCTGATCCACTATCCATCCAATCCAACGCGCCAGATCATGCAGCTGCATCATGTTCCTTCATTCAATTTCCACATCTGATCAGTATCCTTTTATTTTTTATTTCTATTTTAATTTCTTTGCAAAATTAATTAAAAATAGTTTTAAAAATCCAAAAAATACACAAAAAATATTTTTAGACTTCTAAAATAATGTTTTATTTTCTGAAATAAAAATATTTTATTTTTCTTCATAATTTCAATATTTTGCATAATTAATTAGTATATATTTATATATTTGCTTCTTAATTATTCTAACCAATCAAAAAATCATAAAAAAAATTGTTCTTAATGTTAAATATTGTTTATATATTATAAACTAATTTTGTACATATTTTGCATAATTTTCTCTTTAAGTTTTAATTATTTGTATAATTATTTGCATAATTATGTATTAATTAACTTAAATCAATTTCAAATCAATTTCAAAAAATTCCAAAAAAATTAGTTTTGTTTTAAAATTAATTGACAAATATTTTGTACATATTTTAAACTCAATTTCTAGGTTTAAATCTATTTTCATCTTTTTTCTTCATTTTAATTTAATTAATCATGCATTAATTATAATTAAAATCAATCATAAAAAATCCAAAAACATGCCTTTTATTCTTATTGCAATTTAAATTCCTAGATAAATGTATAGGATGTCAAATTCATGTAAATAGGCTAGTTTACATTTCCTGCACAATCGATGTAATAGCGTAGATTTACTTTCCGCACTTTACATTTCCGCATTTTAATTTCCCGCACATATAAACTGCGTGTATGTCAAAGATAAAATTGAACCGTTAGATCACTAACCTCAAAGATAAAATATCTGAATACAAACACAATCACACTTGCACCTCTTAAGGTAAATCCCTTCTCATTCTTTTCAAAATCAAAGTCAAAATTCCACTGTTTTGAGTACAAAATCGAACCTTGCGTTTATATCCGGTGAAAGGATAGATTTTTAAAGGAAATAGGATAAAGACCTTACAACTCAGGGTAGACCTCCTAGTTTGCTTGCTCAAATCAAAACAAACAAAATTCTCATACACTGTTGTTTTTCAAAACAAAACTTTCAAAAAAGACAATACTTTGTATACATCCAAACACGGATTATTACAAAGTTAACGTTCTTTTCAAAACATCTTTCGAAAGATAAACAAGCATTTTGTATACATCCGCACACGGATCATTACAAAATTCAATTTACAAAGGTATTTGAAACCACATATGAGCATTCTAAAGCAATTGAAAAGTGATCGAAAAACAAGTGAGCTAAGCAAACTTAAGAGCCCATGGATAACCATGGATACAAAGGGTGCTAACACCTTCCCTTTGTATAACCTACCCCCTTACCCAGAATTTCTTAAAGGTCTTTTTTCTCTTTCTTTTATAAACCTTTCCTTAATTGGATAAAATAAAAGGTCGGTGGCGACTCTGGGAATTTTCAAAATGCGAAAGCATTAAGCGATAAAAAAGAGTCAGTTCACGTATCTCTCCAGAACAGAGGTATGGCCCGGGATAAAAAACGGAGGTCCACACTCACACACGACATAAGACCAAGCTATGGATTCTCACACAACAAAGTTAATTCTTCTTCCGGGGCTGCTTTCACATGCTGGGGAAGGAAATCATTGGGCTTTCTTAATGAACTGTCTCCTACGCTGGGAGACTCACCATTCATAAGGGATAACAAACTTTGACATGAACTGTCCCGACGCTGGAGGGACTAACCATTCATAAATAACTTCATCATGAACTGTCTCGACACTGGAGAGACTAACCATTCATAATCTTCCTTAGGTTATTCAATAGACTGTTCTTGTTATCTAATGTGAATCTTCTATCGTGAACTGTCTTCTTGTACCAAGAGACTAATCACTTGCAAAATTAGGTTCTTCAACAAACTGTCTTCAGCATCTATTGTGAATCTTCTATCGTGAATTGTCTTCTTGTATCAAGAGACTAATCAGTTGCAAAATCAGGTTCTTCAACAGACTGTCTTTATCATTTTGAGAAGGCCAACCATCTATTGTGAAACTTCTATCATTCCCAAACTTCTTTGCTGGAAATATTTTTCTTGCTCCGTAGAGACTGTCATATTCTTTCAAGAAGGGAATTGGGGACACACAAGCTGCTCAAATAAAGAGACCATTACTTGTTGTCGGGTAATAACTGTAATAGTAATTGCTGGGGATATAAATCCAACTTTCTGGGGAAAACATCAGGTCTTCAATCGTGCAAAATAAATGCACCCTGAGAATCCAGGATTCGCTGATCCAAGTAATCATATCTGCTGGAGACAAAGTTCAATCCAAGGCGGAATTAGAGTGAAACACCAAACGAGACACTTCCCATTGAGGGACAAGCTCAAAATGGGGGTTCATCCTATCAACAGATAGGCGAATAAGCTGAAACAAGATCTTCCCATGAGGAACAAACTCTCTGGGGAAACATAAAAATTACGGGTCTTTCTGCCTAAAGCTGACTCTTAAAATGGAAGGATTAAAGACATTGCTTGGGGAATAATAAGCTAATCATATCAATAAGATGCAAATGATGTGCAAGAATATATGATGTATGAATGCATGAATGCATAAGTGCATAAGTGTTATGTGCATACTGACAAAACAAACACATAATAAGATGACCACACTGGGAAGTGACAACACCAGGGTATATACTCGCTTGATCGTCAATAATATCTTCCGTTGGGGTTGCAAATCTTGCAGGGGAAAAGAATACTCTCAAATCAATCTTCTTTATCAAAGGATTCATTCCGAGAAGAAAATCCGTTGAAAAGGGGAACACATTCCAAGAAGAAAACCTATCTTTGGCTGGGGACAACTGGTGTCAAGTCCTAGTTGTTTTGTAGGAGATAAAATCTGTCGATGCTTTCGCTTCTTGCTTTGGGAACCAAATCTCCTGGGAATTTTAGGTCAACATTCTCTTTTGTATTCAAGGGTCTTAAGAAAATATTCTATCTTTTTATTTTGAAAAACAACTTTTGACTTTGTTTCAAATCTATCAATTTTAAAACAAAATTTGCAAGATAGAATAAAAATAAGAATTCTAAGAAATGAAATAAGGCTCAAATTTTATTAATGGAATGGTAGTCTGCGAACGGCAAGACTCCATGGATTAAAAAGTTTGAAAATGGTAAATTTTTCAGGAAAGGGTACACTGAAATACAATGATCACTAGTCTCCCTATCAACTTTGAATATCACGCGTACGCTGGCGTCATTTGAGAGTCTTCATAAAATCTTCAGGATGGCCAGGTGATACCGGATGTGGTTACTTGCCATATTCCCTAATTTTTTCATGAATTGCCTTTGCAGGTTTTCAATTCATCGGGATGTTTTCCTTTTCTTCTACTGTCCCTAATATTTGCCTGGACCGCCCTTTCAGGTTTTCAGTCCACCGAGACGCTCTTTTTTGCCTAAGCCGCCCTTTCAGGTTTTCAACTTAGCAAGCTTTTTCTTTTTCTTTTTCTTTCTTTAGGAAAGTATTTCTTGACCATATCAGTATTCACGGGACGTGGGAATTCTTCACCATCCATAGTTGTAAGAGTCAAAGCACCACTTGAGAAGGCTCTTTCGATAATGTATGGGCCTTCATAATTGGGAGTCCATTTGCCCCTGGGATCTAGTTGAAGAGGTATCATCTTCTTGAGCACGAGATCACCTTCCTTGAATCTTCGAGGTCTGACATTCTTGTCAAAGGCTCTCTTCATTCTTTCTTGGTACAGTTGACCGTGGCATAATGCGATCATTCTTTTCTCTTCAATAAGATTCAACTGATCATGTCTAGCTTGACACCATTCAGCTTCAGATAGCTTGGCTTCCATTATGATCCTTAAGTAGGGAATTTCAACCTCTATCGGGAGTACGGCTTCCATGCCATATACCAAGGAGAAAGGTGTTGCCCCGGTTGAAGTGTGAACTGTAGTACGGTACCCATGCAGAGCAAGAGGGAGCATTTCATGCCAGTCCTTGTAAGTTACAACCATCTTCTGGACAATCTTCTTAATATTCTTGTTAGCTACTTCAACCGCTCCATTCATCTTAGGACGGTAGGGAGAGGAATTGTGATGCTCAATCCTGAACCCACCACATAACTCTTTCATCATCTTGTTATTCAGATTACAACCATTATCAGTAATGATTTTGTTGGGTACGCCGTAGCGATAGATGAGATTGGCATAAGAGGCAGCTTCGACCCATTTGGTAAAGTAATCAATGGCGACCAGGATGAAACGATGTCCATTTGAAGCCTTAGTTTTAATCATTCCAATCATATCAATTCCCCACATAGAGAAAGTCCATGGAGAGGAGATAACATTGAGAAGCGTCGGAGGCACATGGATCTTATCAGCGTAGATCTGGCATTTGTGGCACTTCTTCACATATTTGTAATAGTCAGATTCCATTTTCATCCAATAGTAACCCGCTCTCAGTATCTTTCTTGTCATTACATGTCCATTGGCATGAGTACCAAAAGATCCTTCATGAATTTCTTGCATTAATTGGTTTGCTTCGTGTCTATCCACGCATCTGAGCAATACCATGTCAAAATTCCTTTTGTAGAGCACATCTCCAGTTAGGAAGAAATTACCTGACAATCTTCTCAAAGTCCTTCTGTCTTTGCTAGATGCCCCAGGTGGGTACTCTTGTTTCTGTAAGAAGATTTTGATGTCATAAAACCACGGCTTGTCATTAGTGACAACTTCAGCAGCGAATACAAGAGCCGGCCTATTCAGGCGCGTGATTGTAATTTGAGGAGCTTCATTTGGAAACTTCACTTGATACATGGAAGCTAGAGTAAAATCTCCATATACATCCAGAATCTTGATTGTAAGATCGATGGATTCTTCTAATCCCATGATACAAGCTTCGTACTCTGCCATATTGTTGGTGCAGTCAAACATCAGTCTTGCAGTGAACGGCACATGAGAACCTTGTGGCATAACAATGACTGCCCCAATTCCTCTACCATAAACATTAACAGCTCCATCAAATATCAAACCCCATCGGGATTCGGGATCAGGTCCTTCTTCATGTAAAGGTTCCTCATAATCTTTTGATTTCAAATACATGATTTCTTCATCTAGGAAATCGTCTTGTAAAGATTGATCATCATCAATAGGTTGAGAGGCCAAATGATCGGCTAACACACTTCCTTTGATGGCTTTTGGGCACGATATTGGATGTCGTACTCTGATAATAGCATCTGCCAGCGGGCAATTCTTCCAGTCAACGCAGGCTTTTCAAACAAGTATTTGATTGGATCCATTTTGGATATGAGATATGTCGTATGAGTCAACATGTATTGTCTTAGCCGGCGAGCAGCCCGTACAAGAGTACAGCAAGTTTTCTCGAGCAGTGAATATCTTGTTTCACAGTCGGTATACGTTTTGCTCAAGTAATAAATTGCATACTCTTTTCGACCAGACTCGTCTTGCTGACCCAGGACACATCCCATATAATCTTCAAGTACGGTCAAATACATGATCAAAGGTCTTCCTTCCACTGGGGGGCTTGAGATTGGAGGTTCCAGCAGGTATTCTTTGATATTCTCAAAAGCTTTTTGACATTCTTATGTCCATTTACACTCTTGGTCCTTGCGGATAAGCTTAAAGATTGGTCCACAAGTTGCAGTCATGTGAGATATAAATCTGGAGATGTAATTCAATCGTCCAAAAAATCCTCTGACTTGTTTTTCTGTTCTTGGAGGAGGCATTTCTTGAATGGCTTTGACTTTATCGGGATCAACCTCAATACCTCTTTGGCTGACGATGAAACCTAGCAGTTTTCCAGAGCGGACACCAAATGTGCACTTACTTGGATTCAGACGCAGCTTGTATTTTCTCAAACGTTGGAACAACTTCAGTAGATTCCCCACATGTTCTTCTTCTGATGCGGACTTGGCAATCATGTCATCCATATAAACTTCAATTTCTTTGTGAATCATATCATGGAAGAGAGTCATCATGGCTCTTTGATAAGTTGCTCCAGCATTCTTTAAACCAAATGGCATCTGTCATACCCTAATTTTGACCCCCCCTGAGATGTCACATCTCCATACACTTCATCAACTCAAGACAAATACCCAGAACAATCACTTGTTTACCTCGTACTCAGTCGAGGGTGTTCAAGAACAAATAAGCTCAGGCAAAGGATCAATCAATAAGGAAATGACCTCTAATACAATCATAGGACTCAAAATGATTCATTCATCCACCTATGATGACCAGACATCAATCATCAAGACTCAGGTTTGCTCAGGTCACCAAACTAGGGTTTTGAGCCCATCAAGGACTAAAATCAGGGCCCACATCAGGGAAACCCTAAAAAGCTCCTAGGCATCACTCAAAGTGTTCAATAATCTTCAAATTATCCCTATGAAAATATCCAATGGGAATTGTACTTCAATCCAGAGGCCACAATCATCAATTTCTTTTGGCCTATAATTAGGGTTTTTGACCTAATTCACCTGGACAGTTGACTTTTAATTAGGACATGGCTCCACAACTCAAAACATGGCTCAAGAACTTCTATTACCTCAATATGTTCCATTCATATCATTCATTTGAGGAGGATAGTTTGATTCATCACAAAAGTCCAAAATATCACTTCATATGGAAAAAGTCAACTGTACAAGATCACCTTTGACTTTTAGGGTTTTGGACCAAACCATGACTTTTAAGGATCAATATCATCAACATATGGTTATTGAATTCATTTGACCAAGGAAAATCAAGAAAATCAATCAAGAATCAAAAAGTCAAAGATTGACTTTTCACACTTAGAAATTTTTCTAAGTGTTTAAAGGTCTCTTTCTTCAAACTTTGGAAAAGAATATCTCATAATTTCACCTACACAACTCAAAAAACTCCCAGCATCAAATTTGTATATTTTGGTCCAATAAACAACTTTGTCACATATAATATTTTGGCAAAAAATCAACCATTGAAGAGATATGGAGCTTCAAAGTTGCTGCATTCATGAAACTAATAAAGAAACCCTAGTTTTCTTCAAACTGTATGGGACTTTTTCACTAATTTCCCTAAGTATTTTGGACAAGCACCAAACTAATGAATCAAAGTACATATCAAGGGCTTTCCAAATTTTATTTAACCTTCTCCAAATTCATCATGAGCTAGGAGTTATGATTGATCAAAGTAAGGTGCATGAAGTGAAAATCCAAGAAATGACACACTTTGATTTATCAAGTTTTATGCAAATGCCTTAACCAAATGGTACCTCTAAACTTCAGAATTACCATAAGGGATAGGATGGAATCATTTGTATCATTGCACAAATATTTGAGAGAATATTCCAAAAACCAAAACATGTGATTATGTAATGATTACATTTGTGAATTTATGGAAAATGATGATTCATCAATTGGAATCTTTGCTAAGCCAATTGGAACTCTCCTCTGCATCATAAATGTCCCCTAAGATCACAAGAGATCAATGGTTAGGGAGCTAGCTTGAAAATGCCATCATTGCATTTTGTTATTCTTTGAAATTTCTTCATGATCAAGAAACCAAAGTGACTTCACTAAGCAAGCTCACTCTCTCTAATTGCACTGAGCTCTTTGCCTATAAATAGAAGTGTCATCCTCCATATAATTCATACCAAAGCAACTCAAAGTTCTTGCTTTCTCACTCTCTCCCATTTGCTTATCATTTTCAAAAGGTCTTTGGCAAGAAGAATCGATTTCTTCAAACCAAAGCTTCTCTTCTGAAAGTAAGCCTTCTAACATCTCAAGGGGGCTCAGTAGAAGTGATCCAAGCACCTGGAACATTTCTGGAAGTGGAAGAACACCATCTTCACTTTCAATTTGGAGAAAAGTCAGTTGGAGGAGCACAGAGCAATTTAGAAGGTGTCAAAGCTATTGAGCATACCAACATGTTCCTTAGGGTATAATGAAGCTATTCAGATGCCTACAACATATCTCTAACCACAGAATCACTATCCTCCATGTTCACTTGAAGCTCAAATAGAAGGTATCGAGTAGAGCAATTCTGAAGTATTCAAGTTGAAATAAGCATTCAGTTAGCATCACTGAGCTACCAGAAAGCTTTTGCAATCATCCAGCCATAGCCAGAAGCTCTCCACCATCACCACGACCACCATTTTCAGAGGTATTTTTTCAAACTCTAACACTCTTATTCAAGTACTCTTTGCAATATATTTTTATAGGTAGACTTTAATTTTAGAATTATTAATACCATTGTTGTGATTTTAATTATTAGTTTAGATTTTAGTTTATGTAACAAAAAAAGGGAAATAGAAGCAGGAGAAGAATAACGTGTTTCATCAGATTCAGTCCAACTCCATCATAGAAAAACATCTGCAAAATCTACTCTTTCCATTATATAGAAATCAAGGTTCAGCTTAAATAAGTCCAAATACATAAGTGCATAAGCGATTACAATTTGAAATTGATCTAATCGGACCAATTCGGGAAAATAACAGCAACCATATTCAAAACTTCCTAATCTAACAAATCATCTTTAACGTCGACATAATCGTATAAGCCTAATCTCTCTGCTATAAAAAGCCAACGAATTTCACAGAACAGAAAAAAAGAAGGAGACCTTGAGCCAAAAGACTGAAAGACTCTAAGATCTTCTAGATTTCAGCTTACACCGCAAAAGATTCGACTTCATTAACGACAACAATTACCGCTCGTTCATCAACAACAACAAAACATAGAGCAATTGATACTGACACCATCATTCACAGCGAATTACAGTTTCAACTCATAGGTCCAACAGCCTCTAATTGAGCCGATCTTGCGACGCCGACGTGAGCAAAATAAATCAAGACACCATAGACCATCGACCTTCAACTTTGCGAATCCTAGTCGGTTTCATCCACCATCATCGACGTATAACACAACCGTTCATCCACACCTGCAATAATTCCACAAAACTCTCAGAACACAAGATCGTCACCAACCTCGCCTCTTTCCATCAGAATCACCGCAACGCAATTCCGTTCAAGCTGCAAACACCGACGCGAGCTTCGAGCAACGGACTGCATGCAACCACTTCAAACGAAAGGAGAAGGAGAATCTCGATTAAAAGGGAGAAAGATTCAAACGCTTAACCTCAAATATTTCCGACAAAAATAATATCTTGCCTTTCTATATCCCGTTGAGATTGATTAATTGTTTTGAGTAAATAATCTTGTATTGCTCTGATCTTGGTTCGATTGAGTGTCTGCTTCTCATTGGTTGTTTTGATTGAGCTCTGGTTGGGTTGAGTTTTCTTGAGAGTATAGATAGTATAGAGATTATGCGGTGAGGAAAGGAGAGAGAGCATAGATTGAAGTTGTTGTTAGAAACAGAGGAGAGTTTTGTGAGTGAGACGAAGATAAGAGTTGGGGGAGATAAGTAGTTGTGTTATTCGTTTTTGCAGAATTGTGAAAAGTTTAGTTGGTGAGAAAAACTGAGTGTGGAGCGTGAAAGCTGAAGCAAAGAGAGGGTAGTCGTGTGAGAGATGAGAGGAGGCGGACTCCCACTTTCCCTTTAGGCTATGTTTGGGAGTTTGGAGGGGAGGGGAGGGGAAGGATTCTGAAATCGAATTTTTAAAATAATATAGAAAAATATTTGATATTTTTTGAAAAAATGATTTTGTTTAGAATGATAAAAGACTCATTATCATTACAAAAATTTTAATTTTCAAAATAGTATAACAACCTAAACGATATTTTCAAAATTTATGGAAGCCCTCCAAAACCTTCCTTCAATACAATTTTTGAGTTCCCCCATTTTATGGGGTTTTTGGTGTTATGAATAAAATCAAATCCTCCAAAACCCTCCTCCTACCCAAAATCTTTTTATTCTTTTCACTCAATTCTTCCTATTTTCCAAAACTCTCCCCTCCCTTCCCCTCCAAACTCCCAAACATAGCTTAGGGTTTATCTTCAATTTTGGGCTTATTTGTTATGGGCTTAAGTTTTCTTTTGGGACCCAATCGATTTCAGTTTCCTATGTGCACCATCCTATGCAATCCACTTACCCTCTCCTAAATTTCATGCTAATGTGGACTTAGTGATCCAACCCATTCCATTTTTGTTACCATCACACCCTTTAGTAGCTGCGATGCACCCCCCTTTGCCTGGTTTTTTAACTGATAACATTGGGCTTGTATTGACTATGGGCCCAGTGCCCCTCCTTCCATTCACACTCCTTTTATATTATTTGTTTTATTTCCTTTGTTAATTGTTCAATTCCTTTAATTGTTATTTTTATTCATAAAAATATATCAAAAATACAGAAAATACAAAAAAAAATTAGATTAGTTAGATTTTTACCTTTCATATTAAAAAATAGTAATAATAATACAAAAATATGTTATTGTTTTAATTTCCTCTTAGAATTTAATATACTCATTTCTATGTTTTCTTTAATATTGATTAATACTTTTTTAATATTTAATATCATTTTTATGCATCATTTCCTATATCCGTACTAATTTTTGTTTGTTTTTGCGAGGTATCATTATCTTGAGACACTTGGACCATTTCATGGACATTTATAATTTATTCATTTTTGTACATATTATTGTCGCTTTTATTTTCATTTGGGTTTGTAATAATTTTATCCCCGTTCGGTAGTTTGTAACCCCCCATCCTGAAGCCATGTAATAGCCTAGGTTTAATTTTCCGTATTTTATTCTGTATATATTTAACTGCTAGATGTATGTCTAGGATTTTATGGCAAGATACTTAAAATAAATCACTAGCCAACCTTAACTCAAGATAAATAAATAACTGAATCTAACACACTTCGCACACACCCACCTTTAGGGTAACCCTCTCTTCAGTTGCCTTTTGAATAATAGTCAAGTCCCTCGAATGTGAGGATACCCTTAGCGCATGTTGGCTTCGATTCAAAATCATCATAAAGATCATAGTCCCTCGATGACCCTCGACGTTACCTACTGTCGCACGCTCGCGAAAAATGAACAGAGTCGCCACCAATATATTTATCCCATAAGGGAAAGGAATATCAGAGAACCTAACAAAGGAAGGAACAGGGTCTTGCGACCAGAGAATCTAGGTACGGGAGTCGGTTACGCAAGGGGAAGGTATTAGCACCCCTCGCGCCCATCGTACTCGATGGTATCCACCTATGTTTGTTTCTATCTAAAGGGTGTCTAACAATGTCCATGTCTATATGCGAATGAATGCAAAATGTAGGGAAAATAAAGAATTGTACTCGCACGGGCCCTACCCCGCTGCCTACGTATCCTTTTCAGGAATCAGAGTTACCGTAGCTCGGCTCACGATTTTCTGTTTGTTTTTGTGTTTTTTAGTTGGGCGGAGTTAACGTTCGCGCTCTTGCATAAGGGATCGCCTACGATGCATTCGAGCGGAAATAACATGCCCTTAGAAAGAAGAAAAAGAGAGATTGGTTTGCATCTTTTAGGGTAATTCCATGATGACAAAACCCACTACAAGGCTTCGCATCACTTCCTTACTTTGTTTTAAATCTGATCATTTATTAGTTTTTTTTAAGTGTTTTTGGTTGGTGTTTTTTAAGGGAATTTTGTTTGTGACTTAGATCATACCAAAAAGGAGCTTTTTTGAATATTAGAGAACGCACATCGAGGCCTACGCCACAATCGTTTCTCTAAATAAAAACATCTTTTGAAAATTTAGAGAATGCACATCGAGGCCTACGCCACAATCGATTCTCTAAATAAAAGCACCTTTTGAAAATTTAGAGAATGCACATCGAGGCCTACACCACAATCGATTCTCTAAATTAAAACACTTTTTGAATATTTAGAGAATGCACATCGAGGCCTACGCCACAATCGATTCTCTAAATAAAAACACAGGAAACGGTATGATCCTTATCAGTGTTTATTAAGTCTTTTAAGGTTGAAAAGAAAAAAGAATGAACAAAGGGGAACTAACCTATTCTCTAATCTAAGTCATTCTAATCTACAAGTCTAATGTTAACAAGGTGACTAAATTCTAAAAGGAGCATTAAAATGGTGTTAACAAAGTAGGCCAAAAATGTGGCAAAAACAAGTAACAACATTACACAACAATTATACAAAAATAGCATGAAAATGATACAAAAGCATAAAGAGAAGCAATTCAAGTATTAGTACAAAGTTAACCTAAGAATACTACTATTTTTTTATGAGTTTTATGGAGGAATTCAATGTCAAAATTAACCTAAAAAAAACTACTATTTTTATGGGTTTTTTACGTATTAGGGGAGTTCTAATTCAAGTCTAATTGTATTGAAAAAACTTAAATTCTAATAAGCCTAAACTAGCATTATTTATTGTTTTCTATGTCAATTTTTATCAACAAAACTAGAACAAAATATGTCAAAAATCTAAATCTAAAATGAAAGAATGGGCTCAGGGGAGTGTATGTTGAATCAATGGTGCAGGTAGCAGTAAGGGCGCAGGGCCCATGGAGATATGGCCCATCAGATTTTTTGTTCAAGGTTTTCTGCCGAAAAATGGTGTTGGGCTCATTGTGAGGGTGTAGTCTAGCAATTTCGTGTGAGGCCCAGTGTATTGAATTGTGGATTCAGATTATCATGACAATTATCTTGAATAATCAGGTTTAATGCTAATGAAAACCAACTAACCAATATGCTAATTCTATTAATCTGGATTAATACTAATTAAATCTAATTAAATACATTAAAAGGCATATTAGTGGAAATGAATTAAGAAAGGGATTAGGGTTAGAAATACTTGTGACGTTTGGACTCATTCTGAACGAAATCTCCTTCTCCTTCGTGACAAAGCGGCGGTAGGCTTCCTTCTTCAACCGGAGCTCTACTGGCGCCACCGCAAACGTACCGACTGCCACCTCAACGTTTCGTTCATCTCTCTCGACTCCTCTCCGATTCAAACCTTCACTCAGTTCTCCCCTATCTTCATGAACATACGGCGGAGCTTTCCTTCTTCTCCGATTGAAACGGCGGCGTATCCTCTGACACCTCTCTCATCTCTTTCAACTCGAATAGCTCTTTCATCTTCACATTCTCTCCATCTTTGTCTGCTGTTATTGATGGTGTTGGCGTTACGATCATGTGAAGGGTCGTGCTAGATTCAGAGAATCGATTGCAATGCACGGAGAAGCTCGAGGATGAGTTGTTGAAGATTGGAGATGCAGAGACGGTGAAGATCGATGATGATTCTCGTCAGGTTGTGATGCCGTGGTCCAATCGCGCGTGATGATGACGACGCGATGGAGATGACCTTGATTTCAACTCAATTTGAGGTGAGTCCAATTTCTATTTTCATGCCTTTCCAATCTTCTTCTTGATTTCTCTTCTACTGTTATGAATTTCTGATTCTGTCATGGAATTTTGTAGATGAAGATGAAGGTTGTTGTTATCAGTGAAGAACCGAGAATGGAATATTTTTGAGAGATTGAAGAGGTAGCGAAGATGATGAAGAGGGTGAAGGGTATTGAAGGTATGAGGTTCTCCTATGT
The DNA here is from genome assembly GCF_029867415.1 of Vicia villosa. Lineage (NCBI taxonomy): Eukaryota > Viridiplantae > Streptophyta > Magnoliopsida > Fabales > Fabaceae > Vicia > Vicia villosa. The sequence continues at coordinate 39,025,419 of NC_081181.1, read as the reverse complement.
GAATTTCTCCATCTGGTTTTTGATTTTTGGTTTTCGTTTGCAGATTGAAGAATTGAGAGAGATAGTGATTATCAGAATATGATGCTTCTGGTTTTTTTTTCATATTGAAGATTGAATGGAGAAGTTCTTGTTGATAGGTTAAAGATGAAGAAGAAAGTGAAGAGATTAATGATGGAGAGTGAGATATGAGGGTGGAGTGATGAAGAATGAAGGTTGGAAGTGGATGAAGGAGGTGGTGTCTGAATTCAGAGAGTGAAATTGGAGGTGATGAATAAATGAATGGAGAGAGACCTTGAAGAATGAAGAAGACCTCTGTTATATAGAGATGAAGAAGATCGGGTTTTTTTTTGAGGTTAGTTATTTCTGACTTTTTCTGTTATATGAGTTGGTTATTTTTCTGTTTTGACGGTTGGAAAGTTTGTTGGGATTGTAACTGAAATGTTAGTAGAGGTTATGAAATTGGTTAGGGAAGTTAGTTATAGAAGTTGGTTTGGATTTCTGTTAAAGTTTGTTATGGATCTTTAGAAAATGTTAAAGAAAAGGTCAATGTATTGTGTCAGCAGAGTGTATGTATGTGAACTGTTTGAATGCTGCAGTTTCTTTGAATTTTTCAATAGTTGGCTGAATGTATTGGTTGGTTGGTCATTGTGTGTTCTGAATGAATATTAGATGCAGGGTTGTAATGTGTGCAAAGATATATGTATGCATGACTTAAACTTGAATGCGGTAGGACGATTGTTTGGTTTGTATGGTACTGCTGCAGATTGGATTGTAATTGAATGAGACTGGTTTTTGTATAATTTATTTTGCTTGTAGACATTCTGTTGCAGTGAGTTTGGATACGGCTTTTTCGGTTACTTTTTCCACCTTACATTTGACCCTTCTAGTTTTCTTCTTTATATTGATGCAGGATTTGTTATCTTTACATGATGCAGGGACTGGTTTATTTCCATGGTATATTTTCTTGTATGGCAAACTGCGACAGATTGGATGAGATCAATGGGACGAACCAAGCTGAATGATGTGTTGCAGGTACAGCGAAAGGTAATTGAATTTTTACTGACATGGAACTGGCCGTATGCAAGTCTTGTATGCTTCCCTTTTGTTTTCATGCTTCTCTTTTTGAGTCCCAATGATCAATTGCTTGAACCATGTTTGAATAGCCTTTTGATTGTGGAATTTTGTCTTTTCTGTATTTTTCTTTGACTCAGCTTTACCTTTTCCACAGGTTTCGGGATCGTGAGTTACGTGTTGCTACCGCTTCTAATAGAGATGCCCGAGGCGGATGAAATCTGTATGAAGATGGAGTTCTCGAGCGAGGTTATTTACTCGTGAAGAATAAATCAAGCTAGAAGCACCCGTTGAGATTTGAAGCCAAGAGCCACATGATGTTATAACTCTTTTTTGCATTAATTTTCCTTATGTAATTTTATACTTAGGACCACTGCTCTTTCCTTGTGTGTTAACTTTCAGCTAGCGACTTTGTAAATTGATCAAAAGTGAAGATATTTGTCTTGACGCCACTTCGAATGTAACCGTTTGTTTGAATTTGCAATATTCTATCACGAGCACTTCAAAATATCCAGGATCTCGGTGAAGTGAGTACGTTATATAACATGCTTGGACATTTGAAATACTCACTGTGCACGAATTTCCAAGGCTGATAGTATGAAAGTCTCATATGGATATGTGCTTCAAATTTGGCATGCTAGCTAATTATTATCTTTTTCAATTTTCTTTCCATTGAATTTCCAATAATCCCAATTTGTAACTTAAACTCCATAGCATGAGGTAAAATACCAATCAATCGGAAAACTCAAGGATGACCTTAACCAAAGTCAATATTCTTACTACTGCACTTTTATCCAATAAGAATCCACAAAGATCCAATGCACACCACTCTCGACTTTAGTCCTTGAATGAGGCCCAATAAAAATGGCCAGCAACATTAGTAACGAATGTAAGCCAACTCTCGATTGATGAGCAAACCAAATGAACCCGGATTCAGATGATCACAAGCAAAATAGAATGGGCCTCAAACCCTGGCCCCTGAGAACATATTTGAGAAGCAAGTCTTTAAATTGTAGAATCTTGGCACCAAGCAAAACCTTAGACCTTTCCATGACCATTGATCCAATGCTTTTAGACGCCTTAGTTAATGAATGAATGCATGATATGTTAGATGACCTAATGGAGAGTATGTACATGAAATGAGAAGTTTTAGCCAGATAAGATTGAAAGGGTAGGACAAATTTGGGGTATGACAACTGCCCCTATTTAATCGTCTTAAACCTGATGGTGAGATTGGCGCTAGCCTTTCGAACATTCAAGGTAGAAGAAGATTAAATATCAAGACCAGAAATTTGTCCTAAAAGAGGAGATGGTGTAAGTGTTATCCTTATTTTTGTTTTGATATCTGCTGGGGAAAGAGAATTTTTGTTTTTCTGGTGGAGAAATATACAGTGAATAATGGATTTGAATGGTGATAACTTGTAACGTAGCCAAAGTGCCAACACAAGGTTTTCAAAGAGGATGGTTGTATGAGACAATGACTGAAAGGAAAAGATCTCGTACGATCTATGACTCAACATCGGAAGAAGATCTCGTACAATCTTCAAGACTGAAAGGAAAAAGATCTCGTACGATCTATGACTCAACATCGACTCGACATCAGGAGAGGATCTCATACGATCTTCAGGACTGAAAGTAAAAGATCTCGTGCGATCTATGACTCAACATCGGGAGAAGATCTCGTACGATCTTCAGGACTTGATAGGAAAAGATCTCGTGCGATCTATGACTCAACATCGACTCGACATCAGGAGAGGATCTCGTACGATTTTCAGGACTGAAAGGAAAAGATCTCGTGCGATTTATGACTCAACATTGGGAGAAGATCTCGTACGATCTTCAGGACTTGAAAGGAAAAGATCTCGTGCGATCTATGACTCAACATCGGGAGAAGATCTCGTACGAACTTCAGGACTGAAAGGAAAAAGATCTCGTGCGATCTATGACTCAACATCGGGAGAAGATCTCGTACGAACTTCAGGACTGAAAGGAAAAAGATCTCGTGCGATCTATGACTCAACATCGGGAGAAGATCTCGTACGAACTTCAGGACTGAAAGGAAAAAGATCTCGTGCGATCTATGACTCAACATCGACTCGACAACAGGATAGGATCTCGTACGATCTTCAGGACAGAAAGGAAAAGATCTCGTGCGATCTATGACTCAACATCGGGAGAAGACCTCGTACGATCTTCAGGAGTGGAAGGAAAAAGATCTCGTGCGATCTACGACTCAACATCGGGAGAAGACCTCGTACGATCTTCAAGAATGAAAGGGAAAAGATCTCGTGCGATCTATGACTCAACATTGACTCGACATCAGGAGAGGATCTCGTATGATCTTCAGGAGTGGAAGGGAAAAGATCTCGTGCGATCTATGACTCAACATCGGGAGAAGATCTCGTACGATCTTCAAGACTGAAAGGGAATAGATCTCGTGCGATCTACGACTCAACATCGGGAGAAGACCTCGTACGATCTTCAGGACTGAAAGGGAAAATATCTCGTGCGATCTATGACTCAACATCGACTCGACAACAGGAGAGGATCTCGTACGATCTTCAGGAGTGGAAGGGAAAAGATCTCGTGCGATCTATAACTCAACATCGGGGGAAGATCTCGTACGATCTTCAAGACTGAAAGGAAAAAAGATCTCGTCATCTATGACTCAACATCGAGGTTTGGAGAAGGAAATTGGTTCTGAAATGGTTTGCCAGGTTGGAAACTGGGCTTTGAAAGGGTTTGCCAGGTTGGGAACTGGGCTTTGCAAGGGTTTGCCAGGTTGGGAACTGGGCTTTGAAAGGGTTTGCCAGGTTGGAAACTGGGCTTTGAAAGGGTTTGCCAGGTTGGGAACTGGGCTTTGAAAGGGTTTGCCAGGTTGGGAACTGGGCTTTGAAAGGGTTTGCCAGGTTGGAAACTGGGCTTTGAAAGGGTTTGCCAGGTTGGGAACTGGGCTTTGAAAGGGTTTGTAAGGTTGGAAACTAGGCTTTGAAAAGGTTTTAAGGGCAGCTGTTGCACCCCAAAATTTGCCCATCTAATTCCATTTCTAATTGGCTTATGTTTTCCCATTTCATCTGCACTATCATCTCATTAGGTCATCAATAAAATCATGCATCATTAAACAACCATTGGCATTGGAATCAGAGATCTTAAATTATTAAAGTTTCATTGTTTCTATACTTCGAGACTCATTCATCTTCAAAGGGTCTTCAAAGTGTTACTATGGAATTGATAATATATAAGCGCTATTCTTTCAATCGTTTATTGCTTGTCAAGGAAGTTAACATGATTTGAGGAATTAAGATCCCATTGAGTTAGAGTGGATTTGAAGTATGCATTTAAGTAACGTTATCAAGTCTAATTGATTCAAGGTTTGGCCAAGCAATTATGTGAATCTAATTACGCAAGGACATGAGCTTGGCCGGGGTACTAAAACTCGATTCTTGTTAAAAGAAAATATTCAATTTACATGGATCTTCCTACAATGTCAATTACAAGACCCAAGTTATTCACAAATATATTTCAAAACATTGTCCATACAAAAATCCCAAGTTCATTACAAATCCGTACATTACAAAACTCTTCTCATAATTTCAACAATGTCGCTTCAGGTGCTGCCCACCCTTTCAAATCATTTTTGTATTATGGTGTTGACAGTTTTATACGACTTTTCTCATGATCAGAGTGTTGTTATAACCGTCTTGGCCTTTGGGGAAGGGACTGGCTGTTTGCACCTACTGTTAGTGTCTGTGAACAGTGTTTAGCAGACCAAGCTTTTAGTATATTCAATTGGAAAAAAGCAAAGTCCATCACCCTGCATAGTAAAACAAAACAAAAAAACCTTGTCACATTCAAAACCAATTGCAAGTATTCTTCAATCATCACTACAAAATCAAAACAATCACAATAGTCCCTGCATCCAAATCCTACTAACCATATATCATAACCATAACATACCACAATAAACCAATAAACCCTTCCTAACAGAACCTCATACTTCAAACTAACAGCTTTGTAACAAATATACCCTCACTGTGATAACAGAAAATCAAACAACCTAACTACCTAACAGATTTCCAACTAACATCATAACTAACTCCTTCTAACCTCTAACTGTCACATAACAAACTTTTAACAGAATAACAGAATCCAACAGAATGTAACAGAAAAGCAGAGATTGAGCTACCTGAGAAGATCTATATAACAGACTTCTTCACCTTCATTCAAGCCTCTCCACCATTTTTGACCTTCACCACTTTTTCTTCACTTCTTCACATTTACCCATCATCTTTCAGACTCCACTCTCCATTCACCAATCCATTGTTCCTCGATTCTTCATCTCTCCATTCTCTCACTTTCTTCATCACTTCTCATCATCATCATCATCATTACTATTCCCCACACAAAGAGCTCCTCGTGAAGCTTCCTCAGAGCAATCATCAGGCTCTGAATGAAGCTGAGCTGAACCAATCCCTTCACCCTGCTTCATCCTCAACCTCGCCATAAGATCTTCAACCTCTACTCAATCTTCAAGCTGTGAAATCCATCTTCGTCTTCAACATACATCTGCAGAAATCACGGAGCCTTCATCATCATTGCTTCAATACTCAAAACTCGGAAACTCGGAGAAAGAAGAAGAAGAGGTATACGCAAGATTGAAAAGAATCAACATTACTTGAAGTGAAGACTTCCTCACGTTTATTTCTCCCAGTCGACGCCGTCAGAGGAGCGCCGGACTGACTCCGGTAGGTAAACGCGAACTCCTCCAACCTTCTTCATCTCTTTATGCTATTTTTTGATGCCATGATGTAGCTCTTACTCCCCGGGACGCTTTCCCTCTTCCAATCGTTCGCTCAATTAGATCAGCATCGTTTAATTGTAGATTCGAGGCATTTTAGGGTTTTAGGTTATGGTAGATTTCAAGAGAATGGACAGGAATTCGAAAGAAGCAAGTCAAATTAGGAGAAGAGAGAGCGGAGAGGATCGTTGTGGTGCAGTCAATTGTTAGATAGGGTGAGCTCCGCCGCCTCTGGCGCGGCGGAGCGATTTCCGGCCACCGTACTATTTGGGAGACGAGAGTGAACAAGGGAGAGGCGAGAGCGAGAGTGAGTGTAGTAAGTTGAAACGTCACATTTGATACCCTAATCTCCCTTTTGTGTTTCTATCTTTGATTAATGCTATAATTAATGATTAATTAGAATTATTATAAGGTTTAATTAGCATATTAATATTAGCATAAGGTTTAATTCCCCGTTTATGGACTTAATTGACATTAGTTGATATAATCTGAATATTAAAATCTGGATCAACTCAAATCTTGGGCCGTTTTGCTGATCACACCCCCTTTTGGCCCACGTTAGCATTGTTTGCTGAACAAAACTAATAAAAAAAATGCCCTTTGGGCTCTGTTGGGCCCTACGCCCCATTCTTTTACACCCTGTAATCCAGATTACACCCACCTGTCTCCTTCTTAATTAATTAACAAATTTAGATTTTTATTAGTTTTTGTCATTTCTTTTAGGTGTTGAAATACTAATTTTTCCACTATCATTTTTAGACTTTGACATAATTTTTTATTTAGAAAAATGTTCATAAAAAAAATATTAGTTTAGGCTATCTCTTTTAATTCTTTTTTGGTTAATTAGAATTCAATTTCCTTCATAAAAACCATATAAAAATAGTAGTATTTTATTTCATTTTAGTACTATATTTTTGACTTGATTTTTCATGCTTATGTGTGATTTTGTACCATTGCGCCATTCTCAATCTTTGCTTCTAATGTGACTTTATTTTCATGTCTCTTTAATTCCTAACTTTAGGTAGAAACCATGATAACATTAGGATCTAGAAATTCCCTTTTAAACACTTAGGCTAGTTACTTCATTTTAGGCTAGTTTTCCTTTCCTTTTTCTTTTCAACATTAAAACATTAATAAAAGGAAGATGCGAATCACATTAAGCAAGTGATAGAGAAATGAGTGGGATTCATTCCCTAATCTATTTCTCAATCACTTAGTGGCATAGAGAAATGAGTGGGATTCATTCCCTAATCTGTTTCTCGGTCACTACTTAATGGGAGAGAAACGAGTGGGATTCATTCCCTAATCTGTTTCTCAAACATTAGTTAATGGGAGAGAAATGAGTGAGATTCATTCTCTAATCTGTTTCTCAAACATTACATGATGGGATGGAAGTGAGTGGGATTCATTCCCTAATCTGCTTCTCGATCATTATACATTTTATGTGATTCGAATCGTGAAGTAAATTCCCTTAAAAAGTACCCAACCAAAAACATCTAAAACATCTAATAAAGGCTCAGACCTAAACAAAGTAATGAAGTGGTGCGAAGCCTTGTATTGGGTTTTGTTCATCATGAAGTTACATAAAAAACACAAACCAATTTTCTCTCTTCTCTCTCTTGCCTCCGAGGCATTCTTTCTCTTGCCTTCAGGGCATTCTTTCTTCTAATCGGACACGTTATTTCCGCTCCATTCCCAGCTTAAGACTCCAGAGGTCGAGCAGCGGAGTGCGAATGTAACTGTTCAACTAAAAAACACAAAAACAAACAAAAACTAAAGAGCCAAACTACGGCGCTCTGATTCCTGAAAAGGATACGTAGGCATTAGGTCGCGGGGCCTAAGCGAGCACAACTATTTATAAACCTTATTTTCCCCGTGTTTCTTTTCTTTCATTTGCATGCATTCCCTTAGCATTAAGCTTTAGATTTATACACCCTTTAGATAGCAACAAACATAGGTGGATACCATCGAGTACGATGGGCGTGAGGGGTGCTAGCACCTTCCCCTTGCGTAACAGACTCCCGTACCCTATCTCTGGTCGAAAGACCTCGTTCTTATTCACCTTAGGTTTTCTGATATTCCTTTCCCTCTTTGGGATAAATATATTGGTGGCGACTCTGTTCATTTTCGCGAGCGTGCGACAGCTGGCGACTCTGCTGGGGACGTGATAGACCTGTGCTGGTCCATTCTTAGCGAGTCGATCCTAGCCTTCGTTTGTTTGTTTATTGGGTGTGCTTATATATTGTCTATGCTTCGCTTCATTTATTTTATGCTTGCATATCATGACTATTCACTGTCTGCATATCATGTTTACTTTCTCGCATTCTGGACTATATTATGGGTCCCCGTGGGGACCACATATTTTCTCTGTTTGCAGGTTGGGTGGGATGTTCTATGAGGTAAAAGGCCCAATACCCAGGCCATGAGTGATACCTTAGGAACTAGGAATAGAGTGGCCATGACGGACAGAAGACGTATGTCTGATTGATCCGATCATGTATCCACGGGCAGAGCTTGGTTGAACGAGGCAATATCGTATGATTGCGCCTACTTTCAATCCTCTGTTGGCTTTTTGACCTACCATATACTAGATCCTACCTGTGAGAGGGGTTGGGAATTTTGTTTTGCAGGAAAACATGCCTCCATCCTACCTTAAACCATTCAGACTATCTATCATAATCAACGTCGAACCTCTGAATCTGGAGGTTTGACCTTATGTGACTTTTGCAAAGGTTATCTATCAGAATCAACGTCGAACCTCTGAATCTAGAGGGTTTGACCATCTTTGACTTATGCACAAGCTATTTATTCAGAAAGCAACGTCGAACCTCTGAATCTGGAGGATTCGACCATATCTTATTGACCATGAGAAGTTGTTATCCAAGAGGCCTTGATCCTTGATCCTGATTTATGTTGCATTTGCATCATCATTAACATTTTGCATTCATGCCTGTGCATTCATGGTTACCAATACTCTTACCTATTTCTCTCCATCAGATTAGTCAAGACGATTCCTCCACACCGATATCTGACAAGAGCTCACAGAAGAAGAATCATGGAGAATTACGAACAAGATCAAGCTGCCATTAGAGAAGAGATGGATCAAATGAAAACTAAGGTCGATGCTATCCTGGAAGCTATCCAAGCCTTGCGAACTGAAAGGGTTCCTGCTACACAAGAGATTCCCGTTGTTGGTAACCAAGCTGCTGCTAGCCAACTTGAGGTCGTTCCACCTTCTTCTACTCCATTTGAGTTCCAAGCAAGGACTAATGCTACTCTTGGGATGCCATTCAACTTCATGACTGTTGATACCCTTGGAGCTCCAAACCAAGGTGGGACTATACCCGTGACTTCTGGAGCAATGACTATGGCTGATCCCGTCTTCCCACTCCCTGTGCCACCTTCTCAAACAGAGATTCCTATTCCTGCTTTCTGTGGTACTCGTTCTGCTAACCCAGAAATGCAAACAATACCAACTGCTGAAAGAGCTCGACCCGTTGAGAAATCCGCTGAGAAGTACAAAATCCTTGAGGAAAGAATTCGAGCCATTATAGGATTTAGTGCCTATGGGATGGATGCTGAGGATATGTGTCTAGTTCCTAATCTGGTTGTCCCTCCTAAGTTCAAGACTCCCGACTTCCAGAAGTACAAGGGTTTGAGCTGTCCGAAGAGCCATATCATCATGTATTGTCGTAAGATGGCTTCTCACATCCACAACGACTCATTGCTCATTCACTGCTTCCAAGATAGCTTATCTGGGGCATCTCTGAACTGGTATATGAATCTGGAGCGTAATAGAATCCGATCTTGGAAGGATTTGTCCGATGCTTTCCTCAAGCAATATTAGTATAACATTGACCTGGCACCGACTAGGTTGCAACTTCAAAATCAAGTGCAAAGGACCAATGAGACATTCAAAGAGTATGCTCAGAGGTGGAGAGAAATGGCTGCTCAAGTGAATCCACCACTTTCTGAATCCGAACTGGTTGACATGTTCATGAACACTCTTCAAGGACATTACTATGAGAGAATGGTTGGTAGTGTTTCTTCTGGTTTCTCCGATCTAGTCAGGATTGGTGAAAGAATTGAGAATGGTTTGAAAATTGGTAAGATCCAGAATCCCGCCAATGCTGCTGCTGCAAACCAATATGGGTACAAGAAACCTCAGGGTAACTTTGTCAAGAAGAAAGAAGGCGAGACCAGTGCCACCTATGCTCAAGATCAAGCTCCTTGCTATCGAGTGGCCGCCACCGCCCCTCAAGCTTATGTGGCACCTGTTGGTCAACAACCTTGGGTCCCTTATCAACAATATGTCCAACAACAACAACAAGGGTTCCAACAACAAGGTTATCAGCAGAGACAAGGTCAACAGAGGCAGAATAGGCCTAAAAGGGTGTATGATCGTGTACCAATGACCTATAGCCAACTTCTCGCTGCCTTGCTTGATCAAAAACTGATTCAATTAGCTGAAGCGAGGCCTCCTCCTGATCCTCTCCCTCCAAATTACAAGATTAATGCCAAGTGTGAATTCCACTCTGGAGGATCTGGTCACACCACTGAAGAGTGCAGAGTTCTCAAAGACAAGGTTCAGGATCTGCTTGATGCAAAGGAGATTACATTCACACCTGCGGCACCTAATGTGGTCAACAATCCCATGCCACCTCACAACGGAGCTTCCACCAGTGGAACATGAAGACTTTTATGTTTGTCAGAAAACATTTCATTTGCATTAGAATAAGGCCATACTTGCCATTGTATAGATTTCTTTAGTATTTTCAATTGTACTACTTTTGTTGTTATCAAGTACTATCCATTGTAAGAAACTCATTCTGTTTGAATAAATAAAAATGTAATATACATGTTTTTCTCAAATCATTTCATCTTTGTTATTATGTTCATTGATACTTCACTCATTTGTCTTAAGCAACTAAAAAAGGAGAATGATGAAAATCAAAAACACATGAATCACTAATTGTATGCCTTTGGAACAAGATCCTGCTGACGATGTACAGGCATTGTTTCCATTCCTAAACACCGGAGTTATAAGGAAGTGAAACCTTCGTCAACCCCTTTGAGCCTAAGGAGTAGTAGTTTCTTTTCAAAAAATACAAAAACCCTCAATCTTAACCAGGGGCAGGGTAGTCTTCAGTTAGTGCGACCGAGCGCTCAACTTTCAGGTATTCCATCAGAGGATCAATCATATTCCATATATCACAACAAAAGAAGAAGAGCACATTACACAATGGATGTCTCCCATTCACAAAGAAGAGGGCAGTCACAACCTTTCCTTCAAGTCAATCACAAAAGTCATACAACTTGTTCCCGAACGAGACAAAAAAGAATGAAAAGAAAGTATTGAATCATGACCAAAAAAGAAAGAAACAAAAGCCCGCTAAGTCAAAAAAAAAAGAAGAAAGGAAGAGCTTTGAAGCAAATGACTTAGGCAAAAATTAGGGCATATCCCGCTGGACAACGAACACCAATATCAAAAGAAACTTTTTGTCCAGGCAAAAGTTAGGGAAAGCAAAAGGCAAATCAAAAGAAAGAAATCCTCTAAGGGACAGGTTGTTATGACCATCAACAAAAGCACTAAAGGGTGACTGCCACCTCCATCAAAGCTACAAAGGATCCTCATCCATCACCATCCTTCCTGAAAGGCGAACGCTCGTGTTAAACTAGCTGAACGTAGGACTGGAGAACATCACGAAGAAGGGGTGGGTTAAGTAGAACTTGAGCCTTTATCCTTTGTTTCTCAAACCGTGAACCCGGCCACGTTACAACCCTCAAAAGTCCTAATTGAAGCAGGGTTCGTTCTGAAAGCATACAAATTGTAAAATCATGTCAAACTGACTCCTAATGTCGCTTGTCATTTGTGTTAGTATCAGTACAACATTATAGACAAACAAAAAATTTTCTTTTGAGAATAACATGTGCATTGCATTCTCATTATCTTTTTCAAAACAGAATTGTCTCTAATCAGAAAGTAAGTACTTGATACCAAGGAAAGTTCAACATTGAAATTCTATCGAGTAGTCTTACAAAGGCAAAGGTTGGTCGTCCACAAAGAAAATATCTGAAGCATCCATCTGGTGGAATAGTTCATTTCAATCTGGGGCATTCATCCCATGATCAACACTGGGGCAGACCATTGCCAATCTCCATGGTTCAAGCATATCAAAGTTCTATCTCAAGAGATCTTACAAACTGGGGCAAGCTAGTAACAATTTATTTCTTCATCTTCAATCAAGTGTCAGATATCGAGACAAGTGTTGAGGGGTCAAGCCAAACACCTCACCTTCACCAACGATTTCACAAGCAATGACTTTTCCTGCAAGGAACCTCCCATTCACTCCTAGTATCCCGGAAGCAATCATTCCATTCATAATCATACATACATCATGCATATCATTGCATTTTCATTATCATTTCTCCCGCATGATCCAATCATCAATAAAGCAGGGGCATCAACCCTACCTTGATTCTCAAACAGAGTGGCAGAATTCCACCTAATCCATTCCACAAAGCAGAAACCCTGAACAATCCATCAGTACACTGCATATAGAATTCAATACATTGCATCTCCAGAGGTGCATAAAACAAATCAAACATTGCATGTGAAGCATAAGCCAAGTTACTCATCAGATGAGGTCCCTACAAGCAATCAATTGATATTCCACTGGATCACTCAGAGTTACCATTGTGGTGTCATCCCCCAAAGTCAATCATGTTCATCTTTCTTCAACCCAGAGTTGATGTTTTGTGTTCAACCCAGAGTTGATTTTCCTTTCATCTTTTAACCCCGAGTTAATTATATTTTCCCACTCAACCCAGAGTTGACGGTCATCTTTTATTCAACCCAGAGTTGATTCTTTCCTTTTCCCACTCAACCCAGAGTTGACGGTTATCCCTTGTCCTTTCCCACTCAACCCAAAGTTGATGGTTTTCCTTTATCCTTTTTCCCACTCAACCCAGAGTTGACGATATCCTTTATTCAACCCAAAGTTGATCTCTTTCCCACTCAACCCAGAGTTGATGGTTATCTTTTAATCAACCCAGAGTTGATCTTTCTCCCACTCAACTCAGAGTTAACGGTTATCTTTTATTCAACCCAGAGTTGATCTCTTTCCCATTCAACCCAGAGTTGACGTTTATCTTCTATTCAACCCAGAGTTGACGGTTATCCTTTGTTCAATCCAGAATTGACTTCTTTGCTTGTCTTTTCCCACTCAACCCAGAGTTGATGGTTATCTCTTGTTTCTTTTCCCACTCAACCCAGAGTTGACGATTATCTTTTCTCTCCCCCACTCAACCCAGAGTTGACGGTTATCTTTTATCTTATTTCCCACTCAACCCAGAGTTGACGGTCACCTTTTTTTCCCACTCAACCCAGAGCTGACGGTTATTTCTAATTGTTCATCTTTCCACCTTCAACCCATAGCCATTATCCAATTACTTTCTCTCAACCCAGAGATGATCTTCTTTCTTTCCTTCTCAACCCAGAGTTGACCCACTTTTCTTTTTCAACCCAGAGTTGACGTTTATTTCATTTCTAACCCAGAGTTAATTTGTTTAACCTAGAGTTGATACAATCTTCCTCAGTGGATTTGACACTATTTCTTCCCCAGTGGATCTCATCTTTCTTCAGGCAAATTTTCAGGTTCACTTGGTATTTAATCTTCTTCCACCTTGAATGCTCGAAAGGCTAACGCCAATCTCTCTTTCAGGTTCAAGATGATTAAATAGGGGCAGCTGTTGCACCCCAAAATTTGCCCATCTAATTCCATTTCTAATTGGCTTATGTTTTCCCATTTCATCTGCACTATCATCTCATTAGGTCATCAATAAAATCATGCATCATTAAACAACCATTGGCATTGGAATCAGAGATCTTAAATTATTAAAGTTTCATTGTTTCTATACTTCGAGACTCATTCATCTTCAAAGGGTCTTCAAAGTGTTACTATGGAATTGATAATATATAAGCGCTATTCTTTCAATCGTTTATTGCTTGTCAAGGAAGTTAACATGATTTGAGGAATTAAGATCCCATTGAGTTAGAGTGGATTTGAAGTATGCATTTAAGTAACGTTATCAAGTCTAATTGATTCAAGGTTTGGCCAAGCAATTATGTGAATCTAATTACGCAAGGACATGAGCTTGGCCGGGGTACTAAAACTCGATTCTTGTTAAAAGAAAATATTCAATTTACATGGATCTTCCTACAATGTCAATTACAAGACCCAAGTTATTCACAAATATATTTCAAAACATTGTCCATACAAAAATCCCAAGTTCATTACAAATCCGTACATTACAAAACTCTTCTCATAATTTCAACAATGTCGCTTCAGGTGCTGCCCACCCTTTCAAATCATTTTTGTATTATGGTGTTGACAGTTTTATACGACTTTTCTCATGATCAGAGTGTTGTTATAACCGTCTTGGCCTTTGGGGAAGGGACTGGCTGTTTGCACCTACTGTTAGTGTCTGTGATTAGTGTTTAGCAGACCAAGCTTTTAGTATATTCAATTGGAAAAAAAGCAAAGTCCATCACCCTGCATAGTAAAACAAAACAAAAAAACCTTGTCACATTCAAAACCAATTGCAAGTATTCTTCAATCATCACTACAAAATCAAAACAATCACAATAGTCCCTGCATCCAAATCCTACTAACCATATATCATAACCATAACATACCACAATAAACCAATAAACCCTTCCTAACAGAACCTCATACTTCAAACTAACAGCTTTGTAACAAATATACCCTCACTGTGATAACAGAAAATCAAACAACCTAACTACCTAACAGATTTCCAACTAACATCATAACTAACTCCTTCTAACCTCTAACTGTCACATAACAAACTTTTAACAGAATAACAGAATCCAACAGAATGTAACAGAAAAGCAGAGATTGAGCTACCTGAGAAGATCTATATAACAGACTTCTTCACCTTCATTCAAGCCTCTCCACCATTTTTGACCTTCACCACTTTTTCTTCACTTCTTCACATTTACCCATCATCTTTCAGACTCCACTCTCCATTCACCAATCCATTGTTCCTCGATTCTTCATCTCTCCATTCTCTCACTTTCTTCATCACTTCTCATCATCATCATCTTCATTACTATTCCCCACACAAATCGCTCCTCGTGAAGCTTCCTCAGAGCAATCATCAGGCTCTGAATGAAGCTGAGCTGAACCAATCCCTTCACCCTGCTTCATCCTCAACCTCGCCATAAGATCTTCAACCTCTACTCAATCTTCAAGCTGTGAAATCCATCTTCGTCTTCAACATACATCTGCAGAAATCACGGAGCCTTCATCATCATTGCTTCAATACTCAAAACTCGGAAACTCGGAGAAAGAAGAAGAAGAGGTATACGCAAGATTGAAAAGAATCAACATTACTTGAAGTGAAGACTTCCTCACGTTTATTTCTCCCAGTCGACGCCGTCAGAGGAGCGCCGGACTGACTCCGGTAGGTAAACGCGAACTCCTCCAACCTTCTTCATCTCTTTATGCTATTTTTTGATGCCATGATGTAGCTCTTACTCCCCGGGACGCTTTCCCTCTTCCAATCGTTCGCTCAATTAGATCAGCATCGTTTAATTGTAGATTCGAGGCATTTTAGGGTTTTAGGTTATGGTAGATTTCAAGAGAATGGACAGGAATTCGAAAGAAGCAAGTCAAATTAGGAGAAGTGAGAGCGGAGAGGATCGTTGTGGTGCGGTCAATTGTTAGATAGGGTGAGCTCCGCCGCCTCTGGCGCGGCGGAGCGATTTCCGACCACCGTACTATTTGGGAGACGAGAGTGAACAAGGGAGAGGCGAGAGCGAGAGTGAGTGTAGTAAGTTGAAACGTCACATTTGATACCCTAATCTCCCTTTTGTGTTTCTATCTTTGATTAATGCTATAATTAATGATTAATTAGAATTATTATAAGGTTTAATTAGCATATTAATATTAACATAAGGTTTAATTCCCCGTTTATGGACTTAATTGACATTAGTTGATATAATCTGAATATTAAAATCTGGATCAACTCAAATCTTGGGCCGTTTTGCTGATCACACCCCCTTTTGGCCCACGTTAGCATTGTTTGCTGAACAAAACTAATAAAAAAAATGCCCTTTGGGCTCTGTTGGGCCCTACGCCCCATTCTTTTACACCCTGTAATCCAGATTACACCCACCTGTCTCCTTCTTAATTAATTAACAAATTTAGATTTTTATTAGTTTTTGTCATTTCTTTTAGGTGTTGAAATACTAATTTTTCCACTATCATTTTTAGACTTTGACATAATTTTTTATTTAGAAAAATGTTCATAAAAAAAATATTAGTTTAGGCTATCTCTTTTAATTCTTTTTTGGTTAATTAGAATTCAATTTCCTTCATAAAAACCATATAAAAATAGTAGTATTTTATTTCATTTTAGTACTATATTTTTGACTTGATTTTTCATGCTTATGTGTGATTTTGTACCATTGCGCCATTCTCAATCTTTGCTTCTAATGTGACTTTATTTTCATGTCTCTTTAATTCCTAACTTTAGGTAGAAACCATGATAACATTAGGATCTAGAAATTCCCTTTTAAACACTTAGGCTAGTTACTTCATTTTAGGCTAGTTTTCCTTTCCTTTTTCTTTTCAACATTAAAACATTAATAAAAGGAAGATGCGAATCACATTAAGCAAGTGATAGAGAAATGAGTGGGATTCATTCCCTAATCTATTTCTCAATCACTTAGTGGCATAGAGAAATGAGTGGGATTCATTCCCTAATCTGTTTCTCGGTCACTACTTAATGGGAGAGAAACGAGTGGGATTCATTCCCTAATCTGTTTCTCAAACATTAGTTAATGGGAGAGAAATGAGTGAGATTCATTCTCTAATCTGTTTCTCAAACATTACATGATGGGATGGAAGTGAGTGGGATTCATTCCCTAATCTGCTTCTCGATCATTATACATTTTATGTGATTCGAATCGTGAAGTAAATTCCCTTAAAAAGTACCCAACTAAAAACATCTAAAACATCTAATAAAGGCTCAGACCTAAACAAAGTAATGAAGTGGTGCGAAGCCTTGTATTGGGTTTTGTTCATCATGAAGTTACATAAAAAACACAAACCAATTTTCTCTCTTCTCTCTCTTGCCTCGGAGGCATTCTTTCTCTTGCCTTCAGGGCATTCTTTCTTCTAATCGGACACGTTATTTCCGCTCCATTCCCAGCTTAAGACTCCAGAGGTCGAGCAGCGGAGTGCGAATGTAACTGTTCAACTAAAAAACACAAAAACAAACAAAAACTAAAGAGCCAAACTACGGCGCTCTGATTCCTGAAAAGGATACGTAGGCATTAGGTCGCGGGGCCTAAGCGAGCACAACTATTTATAAACCTTATTTTCCCCGTGTTTCTTTTCTTTCATTTGCATGCATTCCCTTAGCATTAAGCTTTAGATTTATACACCCTTTAGATAGCAACAAACATAGGTGGATACCATCGAGTACGATGGGCATGAGGGGTGCTAGCACCTTCCCCTTGCGTAACAGACTCCCGTACCCTATCTCTGGTCGAAAGACCTCGTTCTTATTCACCTTAGGTTTTCTGATATTCCTTTCCCTCTTTGGGATAAATATATTGGTGGCGACTCTGTTCATTTTCGCGAGCGTGCGACAGTCGGAAGGCAAAGGATTCACAACACGGGGGTTGGACCTGAAAAGTTTTCCCATACGGGGGAAGGGACCACGGAGACTAGTGACGACTAGACTCGATCAAAAGACATCGGTAAACATTGAAGAATCACAAAGATGTTGATGCTTGCGAAGCATAAGAATTACATTAATCCCTCAGGCCAAAGGCGGGGTGTAACTCTTCAAGAGCGGCAATCGTTCGAATTGCCACACACCAAGTATGGTTATTCAAACGATTGAAAAATGAGATGGGTTGAATGCCCACCCTCATTCGCACTCTAATTTGCACGCAGCACGCGGGAAATAACCACGATAAGACTAGTGACGACTAGACTCGACAAGAAAATGATAGTAATCATTGGAGATTACGGAGATATTGATGCTTGCGAAGCATAAGAATTACATTAATCCCTCAGGCCAAAGGCGGGGTGTAACTCTTCAAGAGCGGAAATCGTTCGAATTGCCACACACCAAGTATGGTTATTCAAACGATCGAAAAATGAGATGGGTTGAATGCCCACCCTCATTCACGCTCTAATCTGCATGCAACATACGGGAAATAACCTCGAAGACAACGATTCTGACGAAGAAAGACATTGCATCCGATCCACGTTGGAGAGAGAAAATGAGACTTCTTTTGGGGATTAAGGATATCAGGTATCGGCACCGTGGCTTGAGGAGATTTGTAATGTAGTAGCAGATATCAATCGGAGTTCGTAAGGACAATATTTTATGTGGGGAAGTATCGTCGTCTTGATTGAGTGCTGATTTGTATTATCTGGCTTATGCTTTGTATGCATGTTTGAATTTTTCTATGGCGTAATGCTCCATTTTGATGGATATGTTACCCTTTTGAGGATGCAATGTTATATGCAGTGAACACTATATGCAGGATGCCAAATAAAGGCATTAGTGAGGTAAACACCAGGGAGAATACCCTTGGCGTTAAGGACCATGTAGAGGTGCCAAAAGATATTGGACTTTGTAAGGGCACACTCTTGTTGTTGCCTTCCAGAACATAGAACGACTTCGGACTTCTCACCATGTGCCACTGCTTGGAGGATTTTCAGCTTGAGGAGATTCTCTCGATCACCATGTCGGGGATGAGAAATCCAGGTAAGGAGCCTTGATTAGGGAAGTAGAACAGCTCCCAGGAGAAATAAACTCCTATGCTTGAGGGATGGAACAAACTCTCAGGAGAAATAAACTCCTGTGCTTGGGGGGAGAATAAGTTTCCAAGAAGAATCCTATGGTCGGGGAGAGACAAGATAACTCAAAAGATTGTGCCCCAAGCTTCGTGACCTACGGAGGAATTCCCCTCAGAGGATTTTGGCATCACAAATACTCGAGATAATTTGCCCCAGTATGTTCAAGCGTTTGAAGTAGTCCGTCCATATCAACGGATCCTTGAAGAGATTTGTCGAATCTCGACGTAACTGCCCCAGATTGACTGAACTTGAGAGATGATCCTCCACTTAATTGCCCCAGATTGATGGAACTTGAGAGAGGATCCTCCACTTAATTGCCCCAGATTGATGGAACTCAAGAGATTGCCCCAGATTTCTCGACATGATTGCCCCAGATTGATCAAAGCTTGAAGAGATTTATCGACATGATTGCCCCAGATATGCTGAATTTGAGAGGTCAAACCTCGACTTAATTCCCCCTGATTAGGTACATCTTACTAGAATCCTCAAGATTTCTTTGTTTTGAAGTCAAACAAACATGGAAACAACTTTACCACGCTCAACGGAGTCTTCAAACTCTTCTCCCCAGAGTAATCAAAGAACGCATCAATTGTTCATGCCCAACGGATTCCTTTTAGAGAACCTGTCCCTTGATGGTCAACATTTAAGATGATTAGCTTTTACTCCTCGGAGTTCTCGAGTCTTTTGTACTTTGACATGATCAAGTTGCTCACTGATTCTCATTCTTGAAAATTTCCTTGATGTTAAGCGCATATTTTGTATGCAAAAGAATGTTAATTCTAAGAATGATAATTCTAATGCAAAGCCTATGTTAGTCTTGAAGTTGTAAAAGCTTTTTTGTGAAACGAGGTTGCGACCTCTTGTGACCGAATCACTAGTTGACACAACCTCGATTTTTGCATGTGAAAGATAAAGCAAACATACGATACCAACATGGATATGAGTTCCGCTTCATTGGGAGTCAGTTAAACGCTATCTCATCGGAGTGTGCTTTCAAAATAAACCCTACTTCAATTAGGACTTTTAGGGGTTGTAATTTGGCCGGGTTCACGGTTTTTAGAAAACAAAGGATTTTTAGGCTCAAAATTATTTGTACCTACCCCCTTCGTGATGTTCTCCATTCCTATGTTCAGTTAACTTGACACGAGTGTTCGTCCCTCACAAGGAATTTTGAAATGGTTGAGGAATCAATGAGGTTTTCCGGACATGGCGGTCGCTCACCTTTTATTCTTCTGATTCATTATCACACGACTTTGTTCTCTTGCTTGGCAATTTCATCATATTTTTTCTCATGCTTCTCTTGCCATTTTTCTTTCATCCCTTTTTATTTTCATTATTTTTTCGCCATTTTTTTTTGCTCTTTTTTTTTTGAACAAGTCGTGTGACCTCGCATACATAGTCTTTGATTCGTTGGAGGTGATTGCGACTGCCTCACTCCTTTGATTTGATGAAGGATTACCATTGTGGTATCGTCATCTCTTGATCTCTTGATGGAATTAGGATAATCATTGCGGTTTTGACATTCCTCAACCTTTGGAAGGATAACCATTGTTGTATCCTTAGATGCATACCTTTTTGGTGAGTTTTGAACACTCAATCAAATTAAATGAACACTACCCTGCCCCAAGGTTAAAATTAAGGTTTTTTTTTCTAGTGAGAAAAGAAACTCCTACAAGGCTCAAAGGGGTTATCGAGGGTTGCACTCTCTTATATCTCCGGTGTTTGAGGATTTGAAACAATGCATGTACATCCTCAGTAGGGTTTTATTCAAAAACACACGATTAGAGATTTTGCATTTTTTATTTTTTCATCATTCTCCCTCAGCTTTCTGCCTAACCAGACGATTAGTAAAGTTGGTATCGTAATGCCAAAAACATTTTATGAGTGGAAACGAATGGATTACTTCAAGACAAACATAAACAGTGTATTTTTATTTTCATTCAGAAATTAACAAGTTTTTACATGCTATCAATGCTTAGACAAACAAAGGAAAAAATTACAAATGAGAATGCAGTAAAGAAACTAAATGAATGTCATTGTTGAGGAGACTTGACTCCGTCTGGACTTATTGCTCTTGAATACTTCCTGCAATTTTGAGACCTCATAGGGACTTCGATTTATGCATGAACCTCTTGGAATGAACGACACACAATCCTCAGTTGAATGGCTTTGTGCTCCAGCATGATAGTCACTTATCATTACTTCCCAAAAGAAAAATCCAACGAAGTTGCCTAAGAGTTGTAAAATTTTGCCTTACTTTAGGGATTCGAGCAATGCGGATGATGCAATGCTCAAGATAAGAGTACGTCTTGCTTATCCCTCAATCGGGAGTGTGGTGGTCGTTTTCTTTACCTCCCCGTTTCACTTGGGAGGACGGCACGCTAAACCCTTCACGCGAAATTTGGAAGGAGAATGCGCCCGTGGTGGGATGAATTTTGTTTCAGTTCTTCCTACGATATCACACGAACTTTCTTATTTGTCCTACGAGTAGGAAAGGGAAAAAAAGATCTCAACTAAACCCTAGGAGTTTGCTAAGTGTGGGGATTTCACCTAGACTAGAAATTCTGGAGTCCGGGAGGTCGGTTATACATAGGGAAGTGTTTAAACACCCTACATATCTGTAGTACTCTACAGGAACCTTCTCTGTGTCATTGTGATTGTGTTTGCTGCTAATGATTGGGAAAGTTTCTCCTTTGTATTAGGAGAAGGAATTGAATTGATTAAAGAAAGACAGACAGATAGACAGACTGACTATTTTTGGTATTTTATTAGCTCGCTGAGATTCCTTGTGAACCTCATGCCTACATATCCCTAGTGGAAGTCAGAGCTTGATGTAGATCGGGGAACTAACTAGGGAAATTAATTGTTTTTTGGTGCCTTGCTTAAAGCTCAAGGTTGAAGCTTGAATTAAATCTCTGTTTACAGTAAAGAGACATGAAATCATCTCTACAGAGAGGTATTTGTACTATTCTACCACAAACATTTAAAGAGTGACAGAATAACTGAATTCATTTCATTCAAGAGGGGGACCTTACTTGTGTATGTGCAAGTATACCAGTCAAATGCCTCTTAAATGAAAGAAAGATGCTCATCCAAATTAGGGAAAGTTACCACATGTCTGGGTTTTACTGCCAGCTCATGCCTTTCAAAATCCTAAATGGGAGACTTGATTAAAATTGAAATTGAAATTGAAATGTTTGTTTGTTTGAATGTGGTAGAGTAGTAAAAATATCTCTCTATAGAGATAAGCTATGTCTATCTACTGTATAAAAGATTTGACTTTAGCTGGCTTGTATGAGGCCCAAGCTTGAGGCTTTTTGATTGATTAATTAATATTATTGACTCTGGGAGATGACTCCACTAGGGATTAATTACAGGGTATTTTTGTGATCTGTACAAAGCCCAGAATTGAGGCTGACTCTACTTAGGGAGACTCTATTTATGTGCCTTGTACAAAGCCCAAGGTTGTGGCTAACTGTTGAGGATAATTGAATGAATGACTCTATTTTATGTGCCTTGTACAAAGCCCAAGGTTGTGGCTAACTCTAGCTAGGGAAAACATTATTTTCTGCCTTGTACAAAGCCCAAGGTTGTGGCAGACTATTGAATAAACTGAGTATGGATGACTCTATGGGGAAAAGATCCTAGGTGTTAGGAATCTTTGACACATGAAAATATGGTTTATCTGCCTTGTACAAAGCCCAAGGTTGTGGCTACTGAGTGATGAAGAACTCACTGGGGAGACTCTATTATCTGCCTTGTACAATGCCCAAGGTTGAGGCTGACTCTTGACAGGGGAGTTTTATTGTTTGGTGCCTTGTATGAAGCCCAAGGTTGAGGCTAACTGTTTTTGTTGGTTTTGACTCTACTGAGGAGATTTTATTTATTAAAAGACTGTTTTTCTTTGGAAGCTAACCCTTTCCAGGGATTTTGACTCAGCTGGTGAATTTGTCTGTTAAAAGACTGACTTTATCATGTTTTTGGAGGCTGACCCTTTCCAGGGGTTTTGACTCTTTTGGGGAAATTATCTCCTAAGAGAAATGAATCTTTATTTATTGACATTTATTAATTGACTTTGGAGGCTAACCCTTTCCAGGGATTTATATTAAAAATGAAAGAATGTGTGGAAGCTAACCCTTTCCAGGGATTTTGTTGAAATGGAGGTTGATTTTAATTGACTTTGGAGGCTAACCCTTTCCAGGGGTTTTTAACTAAAATGATAGATTGATTTTAATTGACTTTGGAGGCTAACCCTTTCCAGGGGTTTTTGTTAAAATGATGGCAGAAAGATTATCTAGTGGAGACTTCTTGTTTAAAGCCCAAGATGAAGGCTGACACATGCTGAGGATGATCAAACATGGATCCTAGACTCTGCTAAGGAAAATTGATGAAGATAAGGGTGACAGAGACTGTCCATGTCTCTCATTCCTAAAGGTGTACTCAATATGAAATTGAGACAAACTTAGCTTGTTTAAAGTCTGGTTTAAATTGGAAGAAACTCACCAGGGTAGGCTAAAAGGTGACTAAAGACCTGTTCCTATGTTTATAAGAAACCTGATGGGTCCTTGTATACAAGCTCAAGAGGAAGTTGGAAATGCTTTTAAGAAGCCTGTGGGTCCTTGTACAAAGCCCAAGAGGAGGCTAATCGAGGGTCCTTGTTATAGCACAAGAGAAAGCTATGTAGTTTTGAACTTATTTTGGCTCTAAGCAAATGGGTAAGAGGTTTCACCGGGAATAATTCCTCTTTAGGTGGATGTGTCCTATTATTTGGATTCTAAGGTTTTTACCAAGATGTTTCACCGGGAATAATTCATCTTGGGGGTTTGAACTACAGATCTCTAATTAGGAAAGAGCCTTCACCGGGAAGACATTCTCAATCCTAGGCCATATTCCTATAGTATATATATAGTTTAACTGTCCTAGGGTTTACACTCAAACGTAGTTCTAAACTAATATATATATGTACAGTTCTATATTTGACAGTAATTTAAATAAAGACTGTAAATTGAAAGCTTGTAAAGCCTAACCTGGATGGAGTGGAGGCCTTTGAAGAAGTATGGACAGAGCCTCAACAGTAATTTTTGTTGTTTTGTTGATAACAGTTGAATATATATATGATAAACAATTAATGGTTTTTGAAAACAGAAGAAGTGAAGATGGACAAAGGTCACATAGGTATCTGAAGAGTTTCACCGGGAATAATGCCCTTCAAATACCAGAAGAATGTTTTGAAAACAGAAAGAAGATTTTGAAAATACAGTTTTGAAAACAAGCTAAGAAGAGAAGGTGTTTGGGACTTACACTCTATTAGAGGCCCAGTACTTTACAGTACTGGTGTAAAAGCAATTTGAAAATGATTTTGAATGATACAAGGTTTTGTTGTTTGAAAACCCTAATCATTTGATTTATTCGGAGATTGAAAACAGTTTTGAAAATTGACAAAAGTCAACTTAATTAAGGTAAAAATAAAGACTTTTAACTAATTAAGACCTAAACAATTAGGGTTTTATCATAAAATTATTTACAAAGTGATTAGGTTAAAATAAAGTGACAATATATATTTAAAGTATTTAAGAAAACACTTAAAAATATACTATTTTAAACCTAATTAAAATTCATGAAATAAATAATATTTTTATGATTTTTTTGACTATTCACAAAATAGATATATTAGATAATAGGTGAATGAAAAATGAAGTGAAAATGATTTAATTTGATAGGTGAATTAATTGTGTGAAGTTGTGAAGAAAATAGGTGTGACAAGTGATAAAAAGTTAGGAATGTCTCCACCAAGGCTTGAACTCACGCCCTTTAGGTCACATACCCAAAACCAAACCACTGGGCCAGCGCGCGCATGGTGATAGTGATACACATCCAACACATTATATTTTCAGATAAACGTGTAAATCATGAAAAAAATAAAAGGAATAAAAAGTCTGGGGCGAGGGGGATTCGAACCCCAGACTTGAGGCATGAGGAGACTAAGAGCGCATGTGAGGCCACTAGGGCAAACTATGTATTCGTTTAAAACACGCTTTCAGTTAAATATATTTTAAACCCTCCCCTGAGAATTCAAAAATGGCGCCACCCACCATCTTCATCTTCAACCTCAAGCTCTTCAAATTTGAACTTCTGAACTTACTCGTTTCTCAACCAAACGTGATGATGTAAAGATGAATTTCACTCCAAATTTCCTCACGAATCTAAATATGCAACTAATATCTATTTATATTAACTACATCTAACTAATTTACCAGAAATCGTGAAGAACCCTAAATTTTAAAAATCAAATTAAATGACTATACTGAAAGATAAATGAATGATGATAGAGGGTTTTCAATCCTCTGATGATGCTGAACAAGATAGAATCGAGCTTTATCACAAAGAGTGCTTAAATTAAAGAGGTGAGGTTCAGAAACTTACCTCTGAAAATGGAGGTCATGAGGATGATAGAGAGCACCTGGGCTTGAATGAATGATCTCAATAGCTTCCCTGAGACTCAATGATGCTAACTGAATGCTTATTGGAGCTTGAATCCTCCTGAATTGCTCTATGGACCTCCCTCGATTTCAGCTTCAAGTGAACATGGAGGTTGTTGAATTTGGAGTTACAGATGAGCTGCAGCCATCTGGTTAGCTTCACTATGACCTGAGGAGTGTGCCTGGATGATTGGCTTGGCTTGAAACCTCCTGAATTACTCTATGGACCTCCAACTGCAAGTGCTCCAAATGAGAGGTGGAGATGATGATTCTCCACGCCCAGCAGTGTTCCAGAGGTTTGGATCACCTCCAAATGCCTCCCTCAATGTGTTTGAATACTTATTTTCAAAGAGAGAGCTTTGGTTTGAAGAATCCGAGTCTTCTTGCCAAAGGACCTTTGAAAAAACTAAGTATGAAGAAAGAAAAGAGAAAGCAAGAATTCTGTTGCTTTGGTGTGTTTTTTGAATGAGAATGAGGCCTCTATTTATAGGCAATTGGTTCAGTACTGATTGAGAGAGTGAGCTTGCTTAGTGGGAGAGTTTTGGTTTCTTAGCCATGAAGAAATTCAAAGAATATCCCAAGTGCAATGATGAGAATTTTGATTCCATTTGATCAATCCCCTAGCCCTCAATTTTGCTTGATCTTAGGGGACAATTCTGAGCCAGAAATGAGCTCTAATTGGTTGGTGAGAAGATTCCTTGGGTGATTCATCAATTTGCCATAAATTCACAAATGTAATCATTACATAATCACATGTTCTTGTTTTTAGAATCTTCTTCAATCCTTATGGCATGGTGAAAATGAATGCATGGCATTGTTTCAGATATGTTATGGGTCGTGTAGCATCCATAATTGAGGTCATGTGCACAAAATTTCAAAGTTCAAAAATGATGCATGACCTATAATTTTACTTCATGAGGCCAACTTTGAACAAGCATAACTCTTAGCTCAAATTGAATTTGGAGAAGGTTGAACACAATTTGAAAAGCCCTAAACATCTACTTCAAATCATTAGTTTATGTCTTCTTCAGAATCATTTGGGAAATTTGTGAAAAATGAGCCCAAAGTTGGATGAAAACTAGGTTAAAACACTTAGAAAATTTTCTAAGTGTTTATGACCTAAAACTTCAAAATTTTCAAAACCCTTAAATGGTTGATCTTTTGAAAAAAGTTCTTATGTGAGATGTTGTTTTATTTTGCAAGATCTACAACTTTCATGTTGGAAGTTTTTTGAGTTGTGTAGGTGAAATTTTGAGTTCTCACCATGCCCTCAAAAACCCTAATTCCCGACTTTTTGCTCCTTGATGAATTTCTTTGAATTTCTTTGGTCAAATGACTTTGACATCCATATATTGATGATATTGATCTTTGAAAGTCATTTTTTGACAAAAAACCTTAAAAGTCAATGATGATCCCACATAGTTGACTTTTCCTGACAAAGTGAATTTTTGGGCTTTTGTGTAGAAACAAGATCTTTTCCTCAAATGAATGATGTAAATGGATTATATTGAGGTAGTAGAGATTCTTGAATCATGTCTTGAGTTTTGGATCCATGCCCTGATTAAAAGTCAACTATCTTGGTGAATTAGGTCAAAAACCCTAATTGTCGACCAGAGGACAATGATGAGTGTAGACTTTGAATTGAGGTGTAATGTCCAGTGGATCTTGTCATAAGAGTTATTTGAAGATGATTAATGTCTTTGAATGGTTTCCTGGGGCTTTTTAGGGTTTCCCAAAGGTGATCCCTGATTTTAGTCCTTGATAGGCTCCAAACCCTAGTCTGTTGATCTGAGTAATCCTGTACTTAAATGACTGGGTGTCTTAATCAATCATAGGTGTAATAATGAGGCTTTTGAGTCTCATGATTGTGTTAGAGACTAATCCTCCTATTGATTGATCCTTTGCCTGAGTTTTCTTGTCTTTGAACACCCTCGATTGAATGTCAGGCTGTTCTGGGTACTTGCTTTGACTTGATGAAAAATCCTGAAGATATGTCATCTCAGGGGGGGTCAAAAATTAGGGTATGACAGATGCCCCTATTTAAGTTTCTTTTATCTGGAGGGAGAGAGATTGAGATCTCGATTTCTCCTGCGTAAAAGAGACTTAAATATCAAGGAATGCCCGAATTTTGGGCGCTCCTGAGATGATAAAATCTTTGCATGATTTGATCCCGTTGTCGCACTTGGCGGGGGATGAGGAGACAAACTTCTGCAGAAATACTTGATGTGGATTCTGGTGAATGGATGGCAATGTAGGATGCGCAATCCATCTTCTTTAACTAAGTGTTGATACTTAGAAAAAGGTAAACAACCTCCCCCTTGTTTCGGATGTCCATATCTCGAAACTGGCCTAAGTTGTGTTTGGACAATATCTCAGATAAAGAGAAAATTTCCAACGGTTTGTTTCCTCATCAAACTTCTTACCAGCACTTGGAGGTAAGATACCATTTGACGGTAATAAAGAAACTTCAAAGGTTTGTTTCCTCATCAAACTTCTCATCAGCACTTGGAGATGAGATACCATTTGATGGTAATAAAGAAACTTCAAAGGTTTGTTTCCTCATCAAACTTCTTATCAGCACTTGGAGATGAGATACCATTTGATGGTAATAAAGAAACTTCAAAGGTTTGTTTCCTCATCAAACTTCTCATCAGCACTTGGAGATGAGATACCATTTGACGGTAAATAAAGAAACTTCAAAGGTTTGTTTCCTCATCAAACTTCTCATCAGCACTTGGAGATGAGATACCATTTGACGGTAAATAAAGAAACTTCAAAGGTTTGTTTCCTCATCAAACTTCTCATCAGCACTTGGGGATGAGATACCATTTGACGGTAATAAAGAAACTTCAAAGGTTTGTTTCCTCATCAAACTTCTCATCAGCACTTGGAGATGAGATACCATTTGACGGTAATAAAGAAACTTCACCATCTTCCCTTTTGACCTGGCATCTTTGAAAGATTGTCATATGGGCCCATGCTCTTTTGAGGGGCTAATGACTTTGTTTGAAGGCGGACGAACTGTTTTCGGGGTGGAAACTGCCATTCGTCGACTGGTGCCTGGGGAATCAACAAACTGTTTTCCTAAGGGGAAAACTACCATTTATCGACTCTGTGGGGAACTAAACATCCCTGAAACAGACAAACTG
The DNA here is from genome assembly GCF_029867415.1 of Vicia villosa. Classification (NCBI taxonomy): domain Eukaryota; kingdom Viridiplantae; phylum Streptophyta; class Magnoliopsida; order Fabales; family Fabaceae; genus Vicia; species Vicia villosa. The sequence goes on along the minus strand of NC_081181.1, from coordinate 38,997,017 downwards.
TTTGAAGAAACTGCCATTTGTCGATCTCTTGAGTATTTAACAGACAAACTGTCTTTTCTTGGGAAAAGACTGCCATTTGCCAATTGCTAGGGGAACAAACTGTCTTCTGCCGGGGAAGACTGCCATTTGTTGACCCTGTCGTGATAGAAAGTGAGCAAACTGTCTTCTGCTGAAAGAGACTGCCATTTGCTGACTTTGTTGGGGAATCTGAACTATCTTCTGGACGAAGACCATCATTCGCTGACTCCGCTGGGGAATCATTTGTCGATCTGCTGGCAGATTTCCTGAATTATTTTCTTTGACGAAAAAGTGGCATCTCTCGACCTTGCTGGGGAAATACCAAACCTGTAGGGAATTCCAAAATGCGAAGCAGACTATCTTATCTGAAGAAGACTGTTGAATGTCGCTCTGCAGGAGAATCTCGGCTGAGGAATTCCAAAAGTGAACAAACTATCTCCTTGAGGGAGACTACCATTTGTTGACTTGCTTGGTGAGATCCTTGTGTATGAACTGTCGTCTCGAAGGAAAAAGTTTCTCCGGAACTTGCAGGGGAAACTTGAGTTCATGCCTCAATGACTCGGGCATTCACAGGATCAAAGCCTGATTCGGCTATGCAATTATGATGTAATGTATGCATGAATATTATGACAATGAATGTAAAGTGAATGTGAATAGAATTGTCGCGGATGTAAAATCCTAAGATACGACTTGAATTCTTGTTGATCAGAAGATGTCCTCTTCTTGTAGTTCGAACTCTCTTGGGAATATCTGGTTATCAGTTGTCCGCTGTCCGAAGTAAGTAATATGAATTGAAGTAAAGATCCGTCATCGGGAGATGTTCGCAAAGCGACCTCATGGGGAAAACTTGGTTCCCGGAGTCTCAACCGTTCTCGGAGCAACTGTTTGCATTCTTCCTATTGTTTGTAAACCTCAGAAAGAAATTTCACCTTTATTTTTGCAAGTAAATTCATTTTATTTTATGAAAACATTTGTTTCAAGAAAATGACTGTTTAAACTTAAAATGCATTTCAAGAAACTGAATAAGACTAGATTGCAAAGGAAAAGCACAAGGCTCAAATTATTATATATGGAATGGTAATCAGCCAAATGCTTGATTCCATGGAGTATTTACAAAGGTTGGAAATTGGTAATTTTCGGGAAAAGGGCTACGATGAAACGTGACGACCGTTATCTTTCCCTTCCACTCCAAGTTGCGCTGTATTCGTGCTTCGTAGAAGATGACCTGCTGATGATGAACACTCCGCTATGGATTTTGAATGATCAAGTTTGTCCTGAACACAGTTACTGGCCATATATCCCTAACTTTTGCGTAAACTACCCCTTTCGGGTTTTAAGTCTACCGGGATTGATTAATATATATTTTTTTTATGTCTCTAATTTTTGCCTGAATCGCCCTTTCGGGTTTTCGATTCACCGAGACGCTCTTTTTTGCCTAAGCCGCTCTTTGCGAGTTTTCAACTTAGCGAGCTGTTCTTTTTTTTTATTTAGGCGAAGTATTTCTTGACTGCGTCGACGTTCACAGGACGGGTGAATTCTTCTCCATCCATAGTCGTGAGTATTAAGGCTCCTCCTGAGAAAGCTCTCTTGACCACGTAGGGGCCGTCATAATTGGGAGTCCATTTCCCTCTCGAATCTGTGAGAAAAGATTGAATCTTTTTGAGTACAAGGTCGCCTTCTTTGATTGTGCGAGGTCGAACCTTTTTGTCGAAAGCTTTCTTCATTCTTTGTTGATATAGCTGTCCGTGGCATAAAGCTGTCATGCGCTTTTCTTCGATTAAGTTCAATTCATCGAATCTGCTTTGACACCACTCGGCTTCTGTTAATTTTGCCTCCATCAAGACTCTCATTGATGGAATCTCAACCTCTATTGGTAGGACTGCCTCCATGCCATATACAAGGGAGAAAGGAGTTGCTCCAGTCGAAGTACGTACTGATGTACGGTAACCATGAAGAGCATACGGGAGCATTTCATGCCAATCTTTGTAAGTGATGACCATCTTCTGAATGATTTTCTTGATGTTTTTGTTAGCTGCTTCTACAGCTCCATTCATCTTTGGTCTGTAAGGAGATGAGTTGTGATGTTCGATCTTGAATTCTTCACAAAGCTCCTTCATCATTTTGTTATTCAAATTTGACCCATTGTCAGTGATTATCTTGCTAGGAATGCCGTAGCGACAGATGATGTGATTCTTGATAAACCTGACGACAACTTGTCTTGTAACGTTTGCATATGAAGCTGCTTCAACCCATTTGGTGAAATAGTCTATAGCTACCAAAATGAAGCGATGTCCGTTGGACGCTTTTGGCTCGATCATTCCAATCATGTCGATTCCCCACATGGAGAAAGGCCAAGGGGAAGAGAGTATATTGAGAAGAGATGGTGGCACATGAATTTTATCGGCGTAGATCTGGCATTTGTGACACCTCTTTGCGTACTGGTAGCAATCTGACTCCATCGTCAGCCAATAATATCCTGCTCTCAGTATTTTCCTTGTCATGGTATGTCCATTGGTGTGAGTACCAAAGGAACCTTCATGTATTTCTCTCATGAGTATTTCTGCTTCTTTTCTGTCAACGCATCTGAGCAGAACCATGTCGAAGTTTCTCTTGTACAGAACATCTTCATTCAGGAAGAATCTACAAGCTAACTTTCTCAAAGTCTTTCTATCTTTCTTTGACGCCCCAAGAGGGTACTCTTGCTTTTGAAGAAAGTTCTTGATGTCGTGATACCACGGTTTGTCGTCGATGATTGCTTCTACTGTGAAAACATGAGCGGGCCTATCCAGGCGCATAACATCGATCCGAGGAATGTCATTCCAATGATTTATCCTAATCATGGAAGAGAGTGTGGCTAATGCATCAGCCAAATTGTTTTCTTCACGAGGAATGTGATGAAAATCTACCCTGTCGAAGAATGGTAATAATCTTCTCGCGTAGTCTTTGTAAGGAATTAGCCCTGGTTGGCGTGTTTCCCATTCTCCTTTGATTTGATTGATGACCAAAGCAGAATCTCCATATACATCCAAGTGTTTGATTCTTAGATCCATGGCTTCTTCGAGACCCATGATGCAAGCTTCATATTCGGCCTCATTGTTTGTGCATTTGAAAGTTAATCTGGCAGTAAATGGAATATGGGTACCCTGAGGTGTAACAATGATTGCCCCAATTCCTCGTCCATAAGCATTGACAGCTCCGTCAAAGATTAAGCCCCACTGGGATCCTATCTCAGGTCCTTCGTCTGGTAGTGGCTCGTCGTAATCTTTCATCTTGAGGTACATGACGTCCTCGTCCGGAAAGTCGAAACTGGTTGATTCATGACCATTGAGTGGGTGGTGAGCCAGGTGCTCAGCTAGAATGCTTCCTTTCACGGCTTTCTGTGCGTGATACTCAATGTCATATTCTGATAACAACATCTGCCAACGGGCAATTCTCCCGGTTAAAGCAGGCTTCTCAAAGATGTACTTGATTGGATCCATATGAGAGATCAAACAAGTAGTATGTCGAATCATGTACTGGCGGAGACGCTTGGCAGCCCAGGCCAAAGCACAACACGTCTTCTCGAGCATGGAGTAGCGGGATTCACAGTCAGTGAATTTCTTGCTCAGGTAGTAGATGGCATGCTCTTTTCTCTTCGTCTCGTCTTGCTGTCCAAGGACACAACCCATGGAATCTTCTAAGACAGTTAAGTACATTATCAAAGGTCTTCCTTCCACTGGAGGAGACAAGATGGGTGGTTCGAGCAGATATTCCTTAATGCTGTCGAACGCTTTCTGACAATCGTCTGTCCAGACGCAACTTTGATTTTTCCGTAGAAGTTTGAAAATAGGAGCGCAAGTTGCAGTCATGAGATATATGAATCTCGAGATGTAATTCAGACGTCCAAGAAATCCTCTAACTTGTTTCTCGGTTCTGGGCGAAGGCATTTCTTGAATTGCCTTGACTTTGTCTGGATCTACTTCAATTCCTCGTTTGCTGACAATGAAACCAAGGAGTTTTCCTGAGTAGACACCAAAGGTGCACTTGTTGGGGTTCAGGCGAAGCTGAAACTTCCGTAAGCGTTGAAATAACTTTGTCAGATTCTGTATGTGATCTTCTTCATTTTCTGATTTGGCAATCATGTCGTCCACATAGACTTCCACTTCCTTATGCATCATGTCGTGGAAAAGCGTAGTCATGGCTCTTTGATAAGTTGCCCCTGCGTTCTTTAGTCCAAAAGGCATAACACGGTAGCAGAACGTGCCCCAGGGGGTGATGAAAGCTGTTTTTTCCATGTCTTCAGGTGCCATTTTGATTTGGTTGTATCCTGAAAATCCGTCCATGAACGAGAAAACTTTGGATTTTGCTGTACTGTCTACCAACATATCAATATGTGGTAAAGGAAAATCATCCTTAGGGCTAGCTTTGTTCAAATCTCTGTAGTCGACGCACATGCGGACTTTTCCGTCTTTCTTAGGAACGGGAACAATGTTAGCTAACCACTGAGGGTATTCTGAAGTGACGAGGAAACCTGCGTTGATCTGCTTTTGAACTTCCTCTTTGATTTTCATGGCCATCTCCGGATGAGTTCTTCTTAATTTTTGTTTGACCGGAGGGCATTCTGCTTTTAATGGCAAGTGATGCTCCACTATACTGGTATCCAACCCTGGCATATCTTGATAAGACCAAGCGAAGACATCTGAGAATTCTTTGAGCAGCTGTATCAAACTCTCTCTGATCTCTGAACTGAGCGAAGCTCCAATCTTAACCTCTTTTCTGTTTCCATCGGAACCAAGGTTAATGATCTCTAGAGGCTCATTGTATGGCTGAATGGCCTCTTCCTTTTGTTGAAGTAACCGTGAAATTTCCTTTGATATTTCTTCGTCTTCTTCTTCCTCTGCCTCGAATACAGGAAACTCAAAGCTTGGAGAAGTCATACGGTCGCACGTTTCAACGGGGTATTTTATGATTAATCTGCATATGTGTGATAAGTTTTATTTAGACAACGAGGGAAGACTCGGTGTATGCAGTTAATGGAATATTTGATGTTTTTTAAGGGTGTTTTTTAGGATTACCAATTTCCGAAAAAAGAAAAGGGAAAAACTAAACGAAGGAACAGAATGACATTTTTATTTATGGACAGTCATTTCTTGAAACAAAGACCCTATAAAACAAAACTCTATTGCTTTGGGCGAAGCAAAGAGGGACATTTTCCTAAGAAATAGTAAAATGCAAAGCCCTATGAAACATCTCTTCACCCTGGGCTATGGTGAGAGGACAAAATAACGGTGAAAGTTCCTACTTAGGAGTGCGAACAACAGTTGAAACTTCAACAGCTGTCCAGTAGTGGCGAACCCCATTGTGCACTAAGTAATCTGGAACCTTAGGCTTAAGCTGGCCTGTGGTAGGTCTTGATTTACCAACCACTGTCTTTGCAACACTCAGACGATCTTCTTCTACTTCAGCAGACTGAGCGGTGTGAGCATACCCATTTCCAAGTGGAGTATGTCGGTTTTTCTTTTGAGGAAACTTCCAATCTTCTGAATGGAGAGACTCGTTGTCGGAGACACTTTCGAGATCATCCTCTTCTGTATTTTGGTCTTGCTCTTCTCCCAAGATGGCATTGACTAGATATGTGAACTCTAGATCCGTAGCCTCGGAAGGTGACTTGGGGATATAATCCTCAATGATGATTTCACCAGATGCTGATGATGAATAGCAAGGGTTATACATCTCTTTTGGCTGAGAGAGGTACTCATAATCAATGTTCCATCCAGTTGGAACAATATCTTCAAGAGAGATTCTTGAACTTTCAGGAGCGGAGTATTTTACCATGTAGTCGAATTTTCCGCTTGGTTCTCCCAATGTATCCCAAGTCTCTTCGGGGATAGGAGGAACTTCTTCTGATGAACCATGACTTCTGGTGGTGAAGCTGTCAGTAACTTCATCCCTGCTTGGTTGAGTCTTACTTTCAGATCCTTTAGTCGGATAACAGCAAGGTGGATCAGACTCTGGTAGGGAGATGTATCCTGCTTTGTTAAGATAGGATAACCACTCTTCTTCATCGGTGTTTTCCGTACCAATGGTATTGACTGTTTGTTGAACAGGTTGAAGAAAACCTCCACTGCAGAAAGTTTCTTGAATTGGGAGAACTACCTCAATCCCTGGGATAGCTTTTGATGATGTCGGAAAGAATCCAATTCCTGTTCTGTTCTTGTTGTTGGTAGGAATATTAATGTGCCCCCAACCACTGGTAGTGCCATCCTTTACAACTTGGATTGCATCTTTGTATGAAGAAGATAGACGCTGCTTTCTCCTTTCCTTTGTCCAAGGAAAGTGCTTGGAATTTAGTTCCAACAACTTCTTTTGGTTCTATGTCGGAGAATGATGACAGGTTGCTGACGATCAGAGCTCGTTCTCCACATACGGTTACCAATTTGTCATTTCTTATGAACTTCAGTTTCTGATGAAGTGTTGAAGTAATTGCCCCAGCCTCATGAATCCATGGGCGACCTAGCAAACAACTGTATTGTGCTGGAATGTCCATAACTTGGAAAGTGATTTTGAACGTCTGAGGTCCAATAGTTATGGGAAGATCTACTTCTCCGAAAACTGACTTTCTTGATCCATCAAATGCTTTGACGATGACATGACTTTTTCTTAGAGGGTAATCTTCGAAAGATAATCTTGATAATGTTGATTTAGGCATGACGTTGAGAGAGGATCCATTGTCTATTAGGACTCCTGTGAGTGTATCACCCATGCAGCCAACTGAGATGTGAAGTGGAAGATTGTGGTCCACTCCTTCTTCAGGAAGATCTTCGTCACAGAAACTTAGGTTAGTTCCGGCGGAGATGTTGGCAACGATGTTGTTGAATTGGCTTATAGTAACACTTGGTTCTACGAAAGCTTGTTCCAAAACTTTCTGTAGAGCTTCCCTATGAGCTTCAGAACTCAATAGCAGGGAAAGAACAGAAATCCTAGACGGAGTATGTAGTAATTGATCTACAATGTTGTATTCACTCCTCTGGATTAACTTCAAGATCTCATCATTTTCTTTCGCTTGAACAGCATTGGTCGGATGATTGTCTTGCCTATGTGGTACTTCCTCCGAAGGTTTCTCCACATTTTCTGTTGTTCTGTTGAAGACTCGTCCACTTCTGGTGACTCGACTAACATCAGCAATGTTGACAACAGACGGTAATGGTATTTCCTTACCATTTTCAATGAATGTAGCGTTGTACTTGTATGGTATAGCCTTGCTGGACTCATACGGTACAGGACCTGGTAAGTAGATGACTAGTGGTGCAACTGCTGTCTTCCTGCTATCATACTTAACTTGCATAGGTTCAACTTGATTAATTTGAGGAGATACGGTAAAGACTTCATCATCTTCTCTGTTGGCAAGAACAGTAATGGTATTGTCATCCATCAGCTTTTGAATGTCGTTGCGAACACGCAAACATCCTCGTGAATTTCTTCGACAGATTTCGCATCTACTGTAAGCGTGGAAATCTGTTCCAAAGTAGGCAAGTCCATTTAAAGTTTTGTGGAACCTGACTACCGATCCTTCAAGGTCTTCAACTTTGTAGATTTTGTATTCTCCTGGACATCCTTGAACCATGTTGATGTCATGTTCAGTTCTGACTCGGATATGTTGAATCCATCCTAAGTCCATTTGTTCTTGTAATGCAGCTTGAACTACGGCACATCCTTGATTATTCTTTGGACAAATTTCACATGTGAAGTAGTTGTGAGGTGGTACATGACCGTACCCAGCTTGTTTAGCGTGCATCTTGACAAGATTTTCCCCTATCTGACGAATGTCGTAGATTTGAATGACATTGGGGTGTTGATCTATCAGATTTACTGAAGCTTCTTTATGCTGCGGCAAAGGATTTGCTTGGACGTTTGGATTAGTATCTTTGAAGGATAGCATTCCGCTTTTCACTAATCGTTGGACGTCAATCTTGAAAGGGAAACAGTTCTCAATATTGTGACCTGGTGCCCCCTGATGATAGGGACAAGATTGGTCAGCCTTATACCATGGTGAGGAACTGTTTGTAGGATTTGGAGGACTCCTTGTCTGAATGAGTCCTTTTGCCAGTAATGTTGGAAACAATTCTGCATACGGCATTGGTACGGGGTCAAAGGCAGGATACCTTGGAGCCCGATTGTTGTAATTTGGAGGTCGAACCTGCTGCTGAGGTTGCTGCGACCTTTGTTGAATTTGTTGTTGCGAAACCTGAGGTTGATAAGCTGGCGCTGAGTTAACAACCGGAGTTATTGTTGCAACTTGAGGTTGGAATTTCTTCTTGATTTTGTGCAAGACATTGCTGACATCTTGATCCTTTTTCTTCTGGAAAGAACTTCCATACTTCCTTGGACCAACAGAAGATTCTGGTTCTTTGTTCAAGCGTCCTTCTCGAACTGCTTCTTCTAAACGCACACCCATGTTTACCATCTCGGTAAAGTCACTTGGTGCACTTGCAACCATTCGTCCGTAGTAAAATGGACTTAAAGTTTTGAGATAGATTTTTGTCATTTCTTTCTCTTCAAGTGGTGGACAAATTTGAGCAGCAACTTCACGCCATCTCTGAGCGTATTCCTTGAAGCTTTCTCTATCCTTTTGAGTCATGGCCCGGAGTTGATCTCTGTCGGGAGCCATATCCAGATTGTACTTATACTGTTTGACGAAGGCCTCTCCGAGGTCTCGAAAAGTACGAATCTCTGAACTGTCCAAGTTCATGTACCATTTGAGTGCAGCACCAGTCAGGCTGTCTTGAAAATAATGAATGAGCAATTGTTGATTATCAGTCTGAGTTGACATTCTTCGAGCGTACATCACAAGATGACTTTGTGGGCATGAATTCCCTTTGTACTTCTCGAAACTCTGGTACTTTGAATTTGTGAGGAATCTTAACATTTGGAACCAGACAGAGGTCTGCAGCATTCTTTCCAAATAGATCTTGTCCTCGGAGAGTCTTGAGTTCCTTCTGCATTTGCAGAAACTGTTCTTGGAACTCGTCCAATCTTTCATACACGCCAGCATCCTCACTTGGAGCGTGATGATATACTTGTCCGCCCTGCGGGGGAAAAGTATGCATAATGGGCTGTGGAGAAGCCATGACAGCAGATCTTGGAATCTCAGCATTCTGTTGTGCGAAACCCATTGCCGTTGCTCTTGGAACTTCAATTTCCAGAGGTTTGTAACCCTCCGGTGGACGCATATCCATGGTGACTTTTGGAGCTTCAGAAGCTGGAGGTATGTACCCTTCTGGAGTAAAGTTATACGGCATGCCCCAAGGTCGATCAGGCGGCATGGTATACTGAGGAATAGGAGTAGAAACAATCTCGGAAACCACAGTCCTTTGTGGTTCTTCTGGCGTTGGTCGATTCTGCGCAACTACCAGGGCTTCTACCATACTATTGAGTCTTTCAACAGTACCTTTGAGAGTATTAATCTCTTCTCTGAGTTCTTCATTCTCTTGCTCAAAGTCTTCCATTCTTTTCTTGCGACTTGAACGAGTGTTGTATGGATGAGACAGCTTGAAAGTCTTGGTTCACCTCCTTCTCCTCCTCTCTTTCTGGAGAAAGGAAAGTGACTATTAGATCCGCGACAATTCTCGTGTCAGTGCGTACGACTAAAGCGATGTATGATATGCAATTAAGTTAATTATTTTTCAAGGAAACACCATAATTACGTTATGAAACATCAAACTTTTATTAATTAAGCGAAAACGCCGTTTTTACACACTTTGAAAAGGGAAATACAGAGAAACTGAGAGAAAGGACTCTAAAACTTTGATGATGAGCCGACTTCACGTTCTAACATCTTCTTCTGTTTCTTGAGCTGAGCGTTCTCTGACGTGAGCTGATCGATGATCCAGGAAGCAGGAGGGATATGATGAGAAAGTGACGTTTGTGTCACTTGTCGATCGAGTACTTCAAGTAACTCATCCTTCCTTCTTAGGATGTTTTGAATCTCAACATTTTCCGTGTTGACAATTCGATACTTGTTCCTCCAAGCATTCCTTTCTTGGCATACCTTGTTTAATGCCGCTTGCAGTTTTTCAACATCGGTGGAGAAAAGGTAAATTGGTTCCCTTAGGGGAATAGGTTCTTGATGTTGATATGGCATCCTGAGCTTGAATGCTCTGACGCGTACCCATTGAAGGTAAGGATCCAGGGAGATGCAAAGATGTTTTCCTAACAATCTTCTCCCTTTGCTGTGAACAAGACGCCAGGCTTGGACAATTTCCTTCTTCAGCATGTTGCCATGATCGTCGATGTTCTTGAAGAACAGACCCTCCAATTGGATGTTACTTGGTATATTTTTCATGGGATAGCCGTATTGACGACGGGCTAAAGCTGGATTGTAACTGATTCCTCCCTTAGTTCCAATAAGGGGTACGTTGGGAAAACTTCCGCAACTGAAGATGATCTTGGTTTCGTCGTTGTCAGGACTACACCAATCAATGTCCGTATGAGTGAGAGACATGATTTTCTGTGACCAGTAAAGGCCATCCCTCATATTCCAGAAAGTGCTAGACTTTGGCAGGTGCGAAACGAACCATTCGTATAACAACGGTACGCAGCATGTGATTAATCCTCCTCGCTGCAGGTTTCTTGAATGCACAGAGTGATAAGCATCCGCAAGCAAGGTTGGAACTGGATTTCCAATTAAGAAGATCTTAATTGCATTGATGTCGACGAAATCGTTAATGTTAGGGAACAAAAACAATCCGTAGATAAGCAAAGCCAAGGTTTCCTCAAAAGCGCTCATATCTTGGATGCTGACGAAGTACCGAGCTTGATCAAACAGGAATTTGGAGGGCAATCCTTGAATTCCTCCTCTACTCACCATATGAGTTCTGATGTCGACTACGTTCAAAGGAGTAGTTGCAGCAATGATAATGTCGTCAGGATTCTTTTCCAAACCGGAGTACGGATCTTGCGCGTACACGGGTATTCCAATCAGACGAGAGTACTCCTCTAACGTAGGCATGAGCTGATAATCTGGAAAGGTGAAGCAGTGATACGTTGGATCGTAAAACTGTACCAAGGTGGGAAGGATCCCATCCACCATGTTGGTATTGAGCAAAGGCAGAAGTTTTCCATACTTCTCCTTGAAAGCCTGGGGGTTGACCACCAGTTTTCCGAGCTTTCCCAGTTCCTCGACCTGGGGAATCTTGAAGGTGTATTTCCTAGCTCTCTTTCTTCCATAATCCATGGTATAGATCCTTAAGTCCTTTCTCCGTTTCTCTCTTTCTCTGAAGTTCAAAACGTTCGTTATTTAGTTTCCTTGAAAAACGACTCGAAAAAGACTCTTTTTGTTTTGTTTTTAGTTGTTTATTAATGAATGATGCATGAATGCATGAATGCACACACAAGAGTTTTAAACAAACATGGCGTTGAAGGGTATAGTGGTCATGAAGTCCAAACGCAATCCCCGCCCCAATGGTAAACTAAGGTTAAGGATTTTTGTACCTGTAGAACGGGTTCTAGGGGTCTCAGAGTTTTTGCTCAACCTTAAAGATACGTTGATTGGTATCTATAAGAGAGTTTTCTCTGAGTGTAGTATCTGCGTGACAATTACTTCCGTAATCACCGCTCTACGTCCTAAAAAAAAGGCTTTAAGTGGGGTTAATGTGTTTCTAGGTCCTCCTGGTACAAATCAGTCTCGGAATGCAGTGGCGCAGTTAATCACAACCAGCCAGGCAAATCCCAAGAGTAGACTTGGAAACCAAGATTAGAGGGCCTTCACCGGGAAGACATCCTCCATCCTATCTTATGTTGCACTCAAATCCGGGTATAGGATTTCTCACCACAAGGGGGAATCAAGCCCTTTCCCGATACAGAATAAACAAAATAAACAAATATATATGCAACAATCACATGATATGACACAGAGGTTAGGCAGGACCTCTCTTGTTTGAGGGGGAATTTGGCATCCCTAATTCCTCATTGGGGCTGGACCAGCAACAGGTCAACCATTGGTTTGGATGAAAAACCAAGGTTTTTAACACTTATATCCCCAGCAGAGTCGCCATTTTTCTGTGGTGGTCGTTTTCTTTACCTCCCCGTTTCACTTGGGAGGACGGCACGCTAAACCCTTCACGCGAAATTTGGAAGGAGAATGCGCCCGTGGTGGGATGAATTTTATTTCAGTTCTTCCTACGATATCACACGAACTTTCTTATTTGTCCTACGAGTAGGAAAGGGAAAAAAAGATCTCAACTAAACCCTAGGAGTTTGCTAAGTGTGGGGATTTCACCTAGACTAGAAATTCTGGAGTCCGGGAGGTCGGTTATACATAGGGAAGTGTTTAAACACCCTACATATCTGTAGTACTCTACAGGAACCTTCTCTGTGTCATTGTGATTGTGTTTATTGCTAATGATTGGGAAAGTTTCTCCTTTGTATTAGGAGAAGGAATTGAATTGATTAAAGAAAGACAGACAGATAGACAGACTGACTATTTTTGGTATTTTATTAGCTCGCTGAGATTCCTTGTGAACCTCATGCCTACATATCCCTAGTGGAAGTCAGAGCTTAATGTAGTTCGGGGAACTAACTAGGGAAATTAATTGTTTTTTGGTGCCTTGCTTAAAGCTCAAGGTTGAAGCTTGAATTAAATCTCTGTTTACAGTAAAGAGACATGAAATCATCTCTACAGAGAGGTATTTGTACTATTCTACCACAAACATTTAAAGGAGTGACAGAATAACTGAATTCATTTCATTCAAGAGGGGGACCTTACTTGTGTATGTGCAAGTATACCAGTCAAATGCCTCTTAAATGAAAGAAAGATGCTCATCCAAATTAGGGAAAGTTACCACATGTCTGGGTTTTACTGCCAGCTCATGCCTTTCAAAATCCTAAATGGGAGACTTGATTAAAATTGAAATTTGAAATGTTTGTTTGTTTGAATGTGGTAGAGTAGTAAAAATATCTCTCTATAGAGATAAGCTATGTCTATCTACTGTATAAAAGATTTGACTTTAGCTGGCTTGTATGAGGCCCAAGCTTGAGGCTTTTTGATTGATTAATTAATATTATTGACTCTGGGAGATGACTCCACTGGGGATTAATTACAGGGTATTTTTGTGTTCTGTACAAAGCCCAGAATTGAGGCTGACTCTACTTAGGGAGACTCTATTTATGTGCCTTGTACAAAGCCCAAGGTTGTGGCTAACTGTTGAGGATAATTGAATGAATGACTCTATTTTATGTGCCTTGTACAAAGCCCAAGGTTGTGGCTGACTCTAGCTAGGGAAAACATTATTTTCTGCCTTGTACAAAGCCCAAGGTTGTGGCAGACTCTTAAATAAACTGAGTATGGATGACTCTATGGGGAAAAGATCCTAGGTGTTAGGAATCTTTGACACATGAAAATATGGTTTATCTGCCTTGTACAAAGCCCAAGGTTGTGGCTACTGAGTGATGAAGAACTCACTGGGGAGACTCTATTATCTGCCTTGTACAATGCCCAAGGTTGAGGCTGACTCTTGACAGGGGAGTTTTATTGTTTGGTGCCTTGTATGAAGCCCAAGGTTGAGGCTAACTGTTTTTGTTGGTTTTGACTCTACTGAGGAGATTTTATTTATTAAAAGACTGTTTTTCTTTGGAAGCTAACCCTTTCCAGGGATTTTGACTCAGCTGGTGAATTTGTCTGTTAAAAGACTGACTTTATCATGTTTTTTGGAGGCTGACCCTTTCCAGGGGTTTTGACTCTTTTGGGGAAATTATCTCCTAAGAGAAATGAATCTTTATTTTTTGACATTTATTAATTGACTTTGGAGGCTAACCCTTTCCAGGGATTTTATTAAAAATGAAAGAATGTGTGGAAGCTAACCCTTTCCAGGGATTTTATTGAAATGAGGTTGATTTTAATTGACTTTGGAGGCTAACCCTTTCCAGGGATTTATATTAAAAATGAAAGAATGTGTGGAAGCTAACCCTTTCCAGGGATTTTGTTGAAATGAATGGCAGAAAGATTATCTAGTGGAGACTTCTTGTTTAAAGCCCAAGATGAAGGCTGACACATGCTGAGGAGAAATCAAACATAGATCCTAGACTCTGCTAAGGAAGATTGATGAAGATAAGGGTGACAGAGACTGTCCATGTCTCTCATTCCAAAAGGTGTACTCAATGCAAAATTGAGACAAACTTAGCTTGTTTAAAGTCTGGTTTAAATTGGAAGAAACTCACCAGGGTAGGCTAAAAGGTGACTAAAGACCTGTTCCTATGTTTATAAGAAACCTGATGGGTCCTTGTATACAAGCTCAAGAGGAAGCTGGAAATGCTTTTAAGAAGCCTGTGGGTCCTTGTACAAAGCCCAAGAGGAGGCTAATCGAGGGTCCTTGTTATAGCACAAGAGAAAGCTATGTAGTTTTGAACTTATTTTGGCTCTAAGCAAATGGGTAAGAGGTTTCACCGGGAATAATTCCTCTTTGGGTGGATGTGTCCTATTATTTGGATTCTAAGGTTTTTACCAAGATGTTTCACCGGGAATAATTCATCTTGGGGGTTTGAACTACAGATCTCTAATTAGGAAAGAGCCTTCACCGGGAAGACATTCTCAATCCTAGGCCATATTCCTATAATATATATATAGTTTAACTGTCCTAGGGTTTATACTCAAACGTAGTTCTAAACTAATATATATGCACAGTTTATATTTGACAGTAATTTAAATAAAGACTGTAAATTGAAAGCTTGTAAAGCCTAACCTGGATGGAGTGGAGGCCTTTGAAGAAGTATGTACAGAGCCTCAACAGTAATTTTTGTTGTTTTGTTGATAACAGTTGAATATATATATGATAAACAGTTAATGGTTTTTGAAAACAGAAGAAGTGAAGATGGACAAAGGTCACATAGGTATCTGAAGAGTTTCACCGGGAATAATGCCCTTCAAATACCAGAAGAATGTTTTGAAAACAGAAAGAAGATTTTGAAAATACAGTTTTGAAAACAAGCTAAGAAGAGAAGGTTTTTGGGACTTACACTCTATTAGAGGCCCAGTACTTTACAGTACTGGTGTAAAAGCAATTTGAAAATGATTTTGAATGATACAAGGTTTTGTTGTTTGAAAACCCTAATCATTTGATTTA